>NC_133791.1:6167315-6400711 GCF_003597395.2 Chelonoidis abingdonii
GCAGTGATATTGCATTGGCAAATTCCCCATAGAAAGAAAGAGTGGAACAAAAGAATAATAAAGGCACCTCAACTTTTCCTCATTTATGGAGGACAGTCTTATAATATGCATCCAGATATCCTCCAATCACACAAGCTGAAAATTGTTCCACTTTACTGCAGTTCTCTAACCATATGGGAACCAGTCCTGACTGTGTTTTGTGCACGTCCAAAATTCCTGCTGCATGACCCACCCTGGGAGCGTTACCAATGCAGGGTAATGGATGATAATAATAGCATTATTCACCCACCTAATTTGATAATAGTATCATTAGTCCAATTTTGTTTATTGTTAGAAAGGAAACAAAGATAATTACAACCTTAAAAATGTTGCTGTCTGTACAGTTTGCAACAGACAACATATAGTGTAATATTGTATAGTGAGCTTGCAACTGCATGATTCTTTTTAATTTCTCTCTTTTTTCCTTGCTCTGGAACTTGATTAGCAGAGGTATTACAGGTCAGGATGCTCAACAGACATGTAGATATTGGGAGAAGCTGTGTCCTAGTAGCTAAATCAGGGGACTGAAGTCAAAAGATTTAGGTTCTATTCTTGACACTGCTACTGACACTTTATGTGATCTTGTGCTAGTCACTTCACCCCTCAATGCCTCAGTTTCCCCATCTGTAAAATAGGCACGATAACGCTCACCTTTTTAAAGCATTTTGAGATTTTCCAATGAAAAGCTCTATATAAGTACAAAGTGTGATTATTTATTATTTCTCAGTGTTTGCACAACCTTTCACTGGCCTGTCACTCTTTCTGACTTGTATGTAATAAATTCAACCAAGTAAAAATATGTAATTTTCCTGTGAATTCTGGGATCCGGATTTTGAAATTTAAATCTAACTCATATATTTATGATCTGCACAGGTTTGATCCACCTGGCCAGATGTCTGCTGGAATGTCATGTGAAGTGGTGGTAACATTTAAACCAATGGTAAGTGCACTTTATTCAGCAATTATAATACAAATATGTTAGTTACAGGATGATGTGAATAATAGCGTTATTCACCCACCTAATTTGATAATAGTATCATTAGTCCAATTTTGTTTATTGTTAGAAAGGAAACAAAGATAATTACAACCTTAAAAATAATATTCTAATTTAAGTATTTGCACACCACACACTGGCATTTTCTAGTACAATATTTTATTACAACTTCAAGCATTAAGTATATCTGTAGCATGTATTGTCAGGCTGAAAACATGTTGGATGTTACCTTCCTGAAATAAGTTAGTAATTAGCGCAAAAAAAAAAAAAAAAAGTTGCAGTTACAAAGAAACCTAGACATACTAAAATTATGTTATCATATCTAACCTTAAGAATGTATTTATTTCTTTTATACTGTAATTTATAAGTTGATTAAGTATTAAATCTTTAGCCATCTGAAAAAGTTAATCTGGTTTAGATGCATCCTTAATTTTTTAAAATTATTTTGTTTAGATAAATGAATTTCTTGAAGGAAAAGTCACATTTTTGGCTCAGAATGGTTCCTTTTCCATTCCATTGAAATGTACAACCAAGAGATGTGTTGTAAGTCAATTTTTTTTTTAATTTTAAATACTTTGGATGAGAGAGTCCAATGTAAGACCAAAATGAATATAAAATATTAGTGAGAATACTTAGAAATGTATACACTTTTCACTTTCTTATTCCTCTCTGTCTAAAGTACTCTCCTGCCATAATGATTCATTCCTGAATAGATTCTTCTATGGAAGTACAGCACTACTATCAGCATATTTCTTAAAGATTTATTTATAGCTTGTAAGGTTCTTTGTAAGCATGTTAATAAACAATGTTCAACATTTCTGCCTAGTAGATGCATTGTTATATTTTGAGTTAAACAAGAAATGCTGTTTAAGGTCTCAGATCCCAAACTCTGCAGAGATTTATGTGTGTGCTTATCTTTAAGTATGTGAGTACTCAAACTGGAGTCAGTGGGACTCTTACTACTGCGATTTATTAATTATGTGCAATAGAGAAGTGCCTAGATCCCCTAGTCATGCACAAGGATCCCATTGCACTAGGGGCTGTACAGACACAGAACAAACATATGTTCTGCCCCCAAGGACCTTACAAGGTACTCATGTGCTTATAGTTAAAATCTGTTAAAATTATAGTTAAGGCTTTATCATTTGGGTCCTCTAATTAACATGGAAAAAGAGTTGGTAAATGCATGGTACATGTAGCCAACACCCGTTACTTTTCCTTCTCATTTTATTTTGAACGTAACATTACAAAATGTATTTCATATTTTATTGGAGGTGAACATAACTTATTGTATGAGAAGACATGCTATCTTACACACAAATGTTGAGGGTGTCACTGAGACATTTACAAAATCACTTTAACGTATACAGCTCACGATGAGCTGTGACCTGAACTTCCACTGGAAACCAGTTGGGAGTTATGTTTAAAAAATTGTGGCACAATATGACAGGAAAGTGGGGAATGATGTTCAAAGTCACAAGTAGAAGTTGCGTACCTTACTTCCTTATGTTTCTTAGAAAATCTAACCTGTGTCTCAGGGAAGTTGTTCATCAGCTTAGCTTTCCATATAGATAAAAAAATCATATAACATCTTTAGATCCCTCCATCTAATCATAATAAAATTTATAAATCATCTCTCCTTATGCAAAGTATCAGCCTTTAGAGAATTTTTAAACCTGGTTTCAAATGAGGAATATACACCTATTATATTTAAGCTATAACACACAGTATTTTCACAGGAGGTGCTAGTTTTTCTTAAGTGGGGGCATTTGATTTCTCATGGACTACTTTGAAGAATGTACTTTGTCAGAGCAACCAGTCTTTTGAAACTTCTTTATCAGATATGTGAAGATATATCAGTCACAAGATTACATCAGAGACCAAAGGAGATGGGGAAAAACAATGTGTGCCTGCAGAGTGACACTACAATCTAGACACTGGATGGAAATGGGTGTGCAGGATGATTTTTCCAATATAGCAGTCACTAAGGAATCAGGCTAGCAAATAGAAAATTTGGAGTATTACTAGTAGTCCTACTAGCAGCACAAACAGGTATAAAAAGGATTTAGACACAGGAGAGCTATCCTGGAGTAGAACTGGGCAAATTATAGATTTTTTAATTCATTGGCAAGTCTAAAAATAAATAAATAAATATTAATTAATTTAAAGTTGTGTCAGATCAAACCAAAAATGAAAATTTTCAAACATTTTCCATGACTCAAAGAGTTGAAAAAAATTCATTTCAGGTTGAACAAAATGTTTCATTTTGGTTGAACATTTTTTTAAAGTTTAATTTGAAAAACAAAATTAAAGGACATTCCAAACTGAAAAATTATTCTGAACCAAAAAAAGTAAACATTTAATTTTGAAAATATCAAAATGAAATGCTTTGATTTGAGGGGATTTTTTTTTTAAAGATTTTTTTCTTGACTTAAAATATTAGGCAAAAACAGTGTGAATCTGCAAAATGTTTCCATGTTTTTGAATCTGCATTTTTTGCTGAAAAAACTTTCAATCAAAAAAATTTGTTTTGCCCTAGCTTGGAATTTTTAGCATTGTTGTTCTTTATTGCATTGCACATTGAGAGCTCAGCAGACAGCAAGTTTTACTCATAGATAGTGAAACAAAGCAAAAATAATCAAATACACAGAAGAGGAAAAATAAGAAAATAGAAACTGTCAAAGGAAATTCCGTGTATTATTCAGGAAATCCCCAGTCTATTAAACCACTTAAGCATGCGCTTAAATTTAAACACATGAGAAGTCATTTTGACTTCAGTACGATTACTTGATACTTAAAGTGGAGCATATACTTAAATGATTTACTGGGGTGGGGCCTAAAGACAATAAACATGAGTGTTGCCCACACTCTTAAGAGAGCCAGCAAACTAGGGATTTGACAGACTGTCAGAAGGAAAAACTGTCATCTGGGGGATCCAATCCACTATGTTGAGCAATTTATGCATAATACTGTGGAACAGACTATCTGCTTAGGGAACCTTGATTTGTAAAAACGAACTAAGCCCATCATTTTTCTTCAACGAAAGGTGCTTCTAATCATCTCTGTTCCCTACAAGTCAAGGTAAAAAAAGTCAACCCTTGAAATGAGCAACTTTTTGTTCATTTCCCATTGCCATGACCATAGATGCTGTCTTTATGAGTTGCCTGGGGGTGCTTGACTCCTGCTCCACCCCGCGCCCCGCCCCCACTCCATCCCTTCCTCCAAACTCACACCTCTTCTTGCTCCACCCTGGCACAGTCCTACCCTTCCCCCAAGCGCACTCCACCCTTGCCCCTCCCCCAGCACCTCCTGCATGCCACTGAACAGCTGATGGTGGGTGCGAGGCACTGGAAGGGAGGAGGAGGAGCTGATTTGAGGGGGCTGTTAGTAGGAGCAGAACACCCACTATTTTTTCCATGGGTGCTCCAGCCCCGGATACTGGTATTAAATATCACCATAGTGCCTGATTCAGAAATTCACCCCGGACTTGGCAGCAAATTGCCAGTAAATAAATTGCCTAATAAATCAGTTGCTCTAATATCTATTTGCTACTAAATGTGATATTTAGCTGCACAGCAAACCCATAAGAAAATATCTAAGTGATCGTAAAGCCTTTGAGTTGTGTATATGGATTTGAAAGAGCAGATGGCCAGTTCTCTGCTATCATGGATTCAATGATTTTCCAGGCCATTGCAGTTATATACATTCTCTATTTCACATTACTACAGTCCTTGTCAACCAAAGCAACTTGCCTATGTCTTTGCTTCAGTTAAAGTTGCCATCCCTTTCAAACGAAACACTTTCTCTGGGAAAGAGTTAGTGGAAACTTTAAAGAAAGATGGGGAGAGGGGAAAGTTCTGAACTACAGCAACTTTAAAATTTTACAAATTGAAGTGTATATTGTATAAAGAAACATTCTGTATGCTTTAAAAGTTTGTGGGAATTCAGCCCACTGTGGTCTGCTAGCAGTTTGAAGGATAACAAGTTTTACAAAAGAAAACCTCATTCTCTTCAGCCACTTGATGCTTGAAACTATTTCATATGCCTCTTCCATAAACTTAATTACAAGATTAATGAAATTTCCACCTCTACTAATGAGTCACTATAAGGTTAAAGCTGTTATAGACCTAGCAAGCTAGAATGTGTCACAAATTGATTGCCAATCAATACAACACATTGGACCCTCTTCTTTTCCAGCATGGTACTAGTAAGATAAGTCCACATAATTGTGATATAAAAAGAACAATGGGGCCAAATTCTGCCCTGCAAACCAATGTATAAATACAGAATAACTCTCTTGATTTAACAGGAGTTACCAAAGGTTTGTGCAATGATGTAACTAATCCCAGAATCTGGCCAACTGTTTCCAGCATCATTTAATGGAGTGAAAGGACAGTTGTTCACTTTAATATGTCTTCGTTGTTCAGATGGGTTGGCTTCTACACAAAAGACAGAAGAGTGCCCATAATTTGTGTCATTATTTGACATGGTCTTTGAAGAGGTAATAAGGACTTTAAAGTCTTATGCTCAAAATGGTAGATGTTGATTTAATTGACATTACTTACTATCTAGGACAGCAGTAATTATGGTTTTTCTCCTTACAGCTGGCACTAGATAAAGAGCTCATTGACTTTGGCACTCACGTGGTGGGGGAGACAATTTCACGGACGATCATCCTAACAAACCGTGGCGCTTTGGGAACGAGATTTAAACTTCAGACATCAGCGGGTGACAATGGCACGTGCACAACAGCGAAATCTTCCCTCGAAAGAATGGTGGGTCCAAGGGCATTTCAGCAGACTGATTTAGACACTCCAACCAGTAGAGCTTGTTAGATTTTAGAAACATTTATGCAACATTTCCAGCTGCAAGCATTCAAAAATAGAGTCTGGGCCTCCCAAAATATCATGGAATTAGTTTTAAAATTATAAAATTAAAAAAAATACATTTTGGGTTTTCAGAGCATTTCGGGTATACACAGGTCACATTTTTATGCTTTCCTCTGCAGCCACAAAGTTAGAAGCTTACTTTTTTTTTAAAAAAAATGAAAGCTGAGATAATTAGTTGATTCCAGGGTGATATTTCCAGCGAATCTGGTTTTTTTCCTCCAGTGCGGGTTTAAAAAAATCATACCTTCAATCAAATCATGCCCTGTAACTGCTGTCTTTATTAACAATATTGTTATATATACATATATATTTTTTAAGTCCCACAGTAAATTAATGGGACAATTTGAGGATATTTCATCTGATTTTTTTTTAAATCAGCCCAATCTTTAGCTGCTTCTTTTTATATATTAGAGTTTGATTGGCTCCAAGGTGTTTCAAAATTAATCTCTTTTTTAATTTTTAAGAAAGTGGTAGACCTGTTATAAGAGAGACCGTCAAACATAATGTACAATAAAACTGCTGAGCTGACTCTTCACTGTGGTTTCAACTCTAATTCTATCATATAAAAATGTTATTCATATAAGGAAATTGACTATTTAGAAATTACACCTTCTGAATTCACAACTCCTTGTCTATATTCTCTTTCATGTCCACTTTCTTTGCTACCTAAAACAAAAGTTTTATCACTCTTTATTCCAATTAACAGTGCAAACCCAGATCACCTTAACAAGTAATATGGATTCTATTCTGGCTATGCATCATCAGCAGACTTGCCCAGTTTCAAATGCAGAGTTTTTATAACTGGTGACAAGTCTCACTGAAAGAGATATCAAGCTATGCTTGACTCCGATCCAAGGCTGAATTTTCAGCTTTGGCAGTTAAAGAAAAGCACCTGTTTACTTGTGTGTTTTAGGAAATTTGTTATGAAGTCCTTGAGAACCAATATGAAATGTCAATTTTCCTGAGTCATTTTTTTGAACACAGTCACTCAGTGTTCTAGTGAATTGTGCTCACTATATAAATTCCATTTCTGAAGAGCAATAATTGCATCCTACCACCAATAAAACTGTAGTATAAAAAAGTATGCACTTTTTATGGAACGCACAGTGCATTTTCTCCACGCACAATACAGAATGTAGTTAGATAATAAGGCTACTTCCTTTCGAAAAGTGGCAGATGGAATTGGAGCTAGGTGCAATTATGTGTTGTGTTTTAAAATCTTTTCTATAAATCATCTAATTAGGTTAATCCAGCTTTGGATGGCATCACCTCTGAAGAGAAAGCTAGCAGCAGTCCTGTGGAATCATCTATATATGAAAACAAGGAACAAGTTTCTCCAGTCCATACTGAAGAAGTTAGGCAGACTTGCATGGTGGGTGAGAGCCAGAAGATGGAAAACAACCTGGGCAGCAGCCATGTAGGTAAGACTGTGGTTTTAGAAAATTGACCTTCTGCAATTTCTGATGCTAAACATTCTCATAACAGTTTCATTGGTTCACATAAGAGATTGAAGCTAAGATGCTTAGCAAACCTGCTCAATAAATGAAACGATGACCATGCCAGTAGTAATACATGTTTTTGTTTGTATGCTGTCCCAACAGAAAGGCATCTAGGCACCACACAAAAAAAAAATCACTAAAAATAATGCACTAGCACCACTGCATATGCTAAAAGCAGCAGAGAATGTCCCCAACCTCACTCCTTATCAACTACTAACCTCAGATAAAAACAAAAAATCCAACTGGATTTTCCTGCAGAGATTACAAAATTGTTATCATTGTTCTTGTCTCATCAACTGAACACCCACCTTTCACAAGAGAACCACATGACAAGTTTATTTTTACAACCTATAATTTTAGGAACAAAGTGACATACAGATGAACCTCCTCAGACATTTTTCCTTTCATCTTTTAATCTTTATTTTGTGCTTTATAAGATTTTGGGGGGGGGGGGGTCTTACATCCATTAATACAGATATTGAAGAAGCTAAGTGTTCCCAGTCATTCTGATCAAAAGACACTGTTAAAATCATATTAAGATTTCTCTTTTTTTAATTAAAATATTGATTTTGTCTTTTGAACCTAAAAGATTCAGTAACAGTTCTTTAGATTGTTTTGTTACAATTATGGTGTTCTCTCTACAACATACAATATCTCTTCCCCCAGTTATGAACAAGTATGTGTAACCCACACACCTCCTGGGTGTTGTGTTCTGTCTCATGTAGTGGCACCGAGAGAGATTAATGAGTCTACTCTACCACCTTAACTAAACAACCATATGGCTTTTAGCTCATGCATTTTGCTCCAGAGGTCCCAGATTCAATCCTGCCTGTAGATGACCAGGGTCTGTTGGTGTTACATATGCAGTCAGCAGCTGGTTACTGCCCCCACTCCAGAACTTTTATTTGGTGCAATATGAATATAGTTTAAGGCACTTTGGAATCCTTTAGGAGGGTAGATGCTATAATCAATCTAAAGTATTCATTATTAAGGGAAGAAAGAGAATTTGGGGAACTACAGACGAGTCAGCCTAGCCTCAATCCCTGGAAAAATCATGGAGCAAGTCCTCAAGGAATCCATTTTGAAACACTTGGAGGAGAGGAAGATGATCAGGAACAGTCAGTATTGATTCACCAAGGGCAAGTCATGCCTGACTAACCTAATTGCCTTCTATGAGGAGATAACTGGCTCTGTGAATGAGGGGAAAGCAGTGGATGTGTTATTCCTTGACTTTAGCAAAGCTTTTGATATGGTCTCCCACAGTATTCTTGCCAGCAAGTTAAAAAGTATGGATTGGATGAATGGACTATAAGGTGGATAGAAAGCTGGCTAGATTGTCGGATTCAGCGGGTAGTGATCGCGGCTCGATGTCTAGTTGGCATTTGGTATCAAGCAGAGTGCCCTAGGGTCAGCCCTGGGCCTGGTTTTGTTCAGCATCTTCATTCATGATCTGGATAATGGGATGGACTGCACCCTCAGCAAGTTCATGGATGACGCTAAATTGGGGGGAGAGGTAGATATTCTGGAGAGTAGGGATAGGATACAGAGGGACCTAGACAAATTGGAGGATTGGGCCAAAAGAAATCTGATGAAGTTCAACAAGAACAAGTGCAGAGTCCTGCACTTAGGACGGAAGAATCCCGATTCATGCTCTCTGTTATTTGGGGCCCTTCATGGGATTGGTCCCAGCTCCCTCTGGGATGACCCTGGCCACCTATCACATCTACATTCTGCTAGACCAATGAAACTCACCCAGTAGTGGGAGGCTCATAAGTGGGGAAGACAGAGCTTTCAATGACTAGAGCAAACTCTGGACTATGAACTCACTCTCACAGGAGGATGAGTTAAGAATAACTACAGGTCTTGCTGCATTCTGAACATTTACAGTATGTCTTTAACAATTAAATTGTACCTTCTTCTCTCATGATCATTCATATGAACAAAGAGAAATCATTCTCTAGATCCCCTATAAATCCCCTCCTCAAAAGCCTGAGAGAAGATATGGACCTTGCATTAGTCCCCCCAAACTCAAGGAACATGGGCTCTGATGCTTTCAACATAGAGTTAGTTACCCAGGCCCAACATCTGGTTTGTCTTTTAGAACAACTTAGTCAAGATGCATTAATCACCGAGGCAGATCTAGAGGCAGAAAATGCACAAAGCCCAGCGGAACCACCGCCTGAAGAAGCACCCATTGAAATTACACTGGGCAAGGTAACGTATTTACTGAGGCCACGTCTACACTACGGGATAATATTGAATTAGCTAAAATCGGTTTTATAAAACTGATATTATAAATTGGATTTCATGCGGCCACACTAGGCACAGTAATTCGGCGTTGTGCGTCCATGGTCCGAGGCTAACGTCGATTTTTTGGAAAAAGCGTTTGCATCCGTGGTAGCTCTCCGTTTTAGCTATCCCATAGTTCCCGCAGTCTCCCCCGCCCCTTGGAATTCTGGGTTGAATCATTATTGCGCGGGTGGTTCTGGTAATGATCGTCGTCCAATCATCCGTGTTCTCTCCGGGAAAAAATCAAGCTGACATTCCCTGTCCACGATCCATTTTCCCTGATTGCCCTGGCAGGACCCGCCATAGCCACGGAGGCAAAACCATGAAAGCCCTCACTTTTTTTTTCCGGCACCGTATGTTGTACGGATCGCCGGACAAGAGAGGCGAACTTCAGCGTCTAACACAGGGCACAGCATTCACACTTGCTTTTTGCAATGAAAGGGCCAGAGGATGTATGGGTTTCTATCGTACCGTCTACGCGGTAGGAAAACTGGCAATGAGATGGGACAGTTATTCTCCTCCTCTGTACTGTCTTCTGCTATCATTAAGTGGCCCAGCTGAAATTCGATCAGGGGCCCATATCGGCAAAAGCAAAATTGGATAGAACTTCACTTGGACTGAGTTTCAATTCCTCCCTTTATTTTCTAAAATTAGAGTTCAGTCCTGCCTAGAATAAGGGCAGTGTTTATTAGAGGACGCAGTGTATCAAGCAACAAGCTGCTCCGTGTCAGTATCAACAGGGGTCCCCTGCAACAACCCCATCCGTTTGCTCCCTCCTCCCCCAACCTTCCTGGGATACCGGGCAGTGTCCTGCCCATTTTGTGTTCATGAAGTAATAAGAATGCAGGAATAAAAGAACACTGAGTGTTTAGTGACATAAATGAGGGGGAGGCAGCCTCCCGGCGCGATGGGATAGTTCAGGCCGGCAGGACATTAAGCGTCGCTGTGGGGGAGAGGAGCCCAGCATGGCTAGCTGGCTGGACAGCCAGGCAGTACAGAATCTTTTCTTTACACAGGGAAGGGGAGGGGGCTGAAAGCCCCCAGTTGCTATTTGATGAAGCTGGTTAAGCCGTTTCTGTCCTATCTACTGGAGTAACCAGCAATGTTGGCCTCGATGTCAACATGTAGATACTCATGAGACGTTACTAGTCCTAAATTGCACGTCTACCACTGGGGGGGGAAGGAGAGGAGCGACCACTGCTCTTCACTGCTGCACATCGCCATCTACCAGCAGCATCAGTACACATAGGGTGACATGAAAGTAATCAAGAAAATGATTTCTTCCCTTTCTTTTCACGTGGTGGTGGGTGGGGGAGAAAACTGAGAGCTATTCCCTGAACCACGCCAGAATACTGTTTGAAACCTACAGACATTGGGAGCTCAGCCAAGAATGCAAATACTTTTCAGAGACTGCTGTGGGGATGGGATAGCTGAGGTTCTCAAATTATCCTCCCCATCCATGAGGTCCATTGAGTCTCTGGTTCCCGTTACGGCTGTCACGCAGCACGTGTTATCCTGGAGATTTTTTCAAAATCTTGGCATTTCGTGTTCTGTAACGGAGCTTGATACAACAGATTTGTCTCCCCATACGCGATCAGATCTAGTATCTCCCGTATGGTCCATGCTGGAGCTCTTTTTGGATTGAGACTGCATCGCCACCCGTGCTGATCAGAGCTCCACGCTGGGCAAACAGGAAATGTAATTCAAAAAAAGTTCACGGGGCTTTTCCTGTTTACCTGCCCGGTACATCCGAGTTCAGATTCCTGTCCAGAGGCAGTCAGTGGTGGGCACTGTGGATACCGCCTGGAGGGCCAATAACGTCGATTTCCGTCCACACTAAAACCAGTTTTCAAAATCCGGATACTGTTTAATTATCGAATTTAGCCGTTACTGCTTTTCTTCGTCGGGGAGGTGGGTACAAGAAAATCGGATTTAAAGAGCCCTTTATATCGATATAAAGGGCATTGTAGTGTGGACGGGTACAGCGTTAAATCAATTTAATGCTCTTTAAATCGATTTAAACGCGTAGTGTAGACCAGGCCTGAGATATGTACATTCATTCAGCTAGTCCAATTCTTGAGCAAGGGAAACTGACCATGAACCAAATCCTGAATTCTTTACTCAAGCAAAACTTGTGTTGGCTTCAGTGTGAGGACTGACAAACCCAGAAGGTTTCATCATATCACATCACAGTTAGCGTGGTTTTATTTTAGGCATTTTATTTGTACAGTAGAACCTCAGAGTAATGAATACCAGGGTTAAGAACTGACCAGTCAACCACACCCCTCATTCGGAACCAGAATTACGCAATCAGGCAGCAGAAATGGGGGGAGAAAAGCAAATACTGCAAAGTACAGTACTGTGTTAAACATAAACTACTAAAAAAAGTAAAGGGAAAATTATAAAAAAAAATTTGACAAAGGAAGGATACCCACTGTCTGGGCTGGTATATCATTTAAATTAAGATGGTTGAAAGCAGTATTTTTCTTCTGCATAGTAGTTTCAGGGTTGTATTAAGTCAATTTTCAACTGTAAACTTTTGAAAGAACCACCATAACATTTTGTTCAGAGTTATGAACATCATCATTCTTGAGGTGTACATAACTGAGGTTCTACTGTATTGGTTCTCTGCAGTTTGACCTATCTTACACTGCCTTTTTCTGCTTAAAATGTACCATAGCCAGCTGTCAGGAAAGAGTTTATATCTATTTTATACTTGGCACCATTTCAGTTTTGGGTTCAGTTACTCGGTGTCTTCTTTGCCTTTTAAAAATATATGTTTTATGTAAAAATTAAACCAAAGCATATTGTAGTCAAACTGGGGAATTTTCATTGAATTTCGTCCCCTTTCATAGATTCACTATTATTTCATGGAATTTGCAAACATTCCCACAACTGTATGGGATGTACAATCTCATGCTTTAGCTGAAATCAGGCCATAGTTTGCTGCTTTTATTATTATTAATTACATTGTAGTAACACTCAGAATGGTCTAGGCCTTGCACAGCCTTAGCAAGACACAACACCTGCCTTAAAGAGCTTGCAGTCTAGAAAGATTGGGGGGAGGGAAATTCACCCAGATAAGATAGATGGATGGATAGATAAGATTAGATAGATAGATAATCTCTGGCCAGAGACAAGGTTTCAGATTAGAGTGAATATGATAGTAGGAGGCTACCTAAGCTCCTCTCAGCTGCTGATGCATCCTATGTGAGATGAGGGAAAGACAGGCCAAAGGGCCCTTGGCAGCTGCCTCTGAATCCACTCAGAGAAAGGCTGGAAGGCCCTGATTTATCCCTGCACTCTCAGCAGTAACTGGTGTTTGCTGCTTTGGAGCAGGATCTCCACATGACCTGGGTTTTACAAAACCCATCATAGGCTGGAAGCTTCTGTTGGCTTCTGCTGCTCCCCTTGTGGAGGGGAGTAGGAGAGGCTGTTGAGCCTGCTACTGTTGAATTCAGTGGGAGGAGGAACAGACCCTTGAGTGGTAGCACAAAAAAGCATTGCTTCATGTATCACTTGTACGCCAGCCCAGACAGTGGGTATTCTACCCTCCTTCCATCAGAGGAGAGGCAAAACACGTAACTCAGGTGTCACACTTAAAGGCCATGGCTGAGCAACTTTTCTGCAAGATGCTGAGCACCCTCTGGAAATTGAAGGTACTCCGTAACTCAGATGAGGTACTCAGTTTTTTGAAGGATCAAGCTCTTTAAGGTATTATTGATACACTTTTCTACTGTGTCCAGCATAGTGTGTTCAGTCTGACAGTGGGCAGAACTATGTAACTGTATAGATCAATATAACATTTATATTGATATATTATATCAATATGTACAAAGGTCCAGTAATTCAGTACAGGCTCAGATACTACCATGATGAGCACAGCATAAAGTCCTATATAGAATAGGATAATACAGCCAGATTTTAAATGAAAGTTAGTAACACTTTTTTTGCATCATGTTTAGGTTACAGAAGGTGAAGTTGGACCCTTCAGCTCAATCAAACTTCAGATTATTTTTACCCCTTCTGTCCCTGGGGATGTACATGCAGAATTTGAGATTGCATTTGACAACCCAAACTGCAAACCAGTGAGTGTTTCTAAGTGCCAAGGTCTGATCCAACACACTGAAGAAAAGCAAGTTTGACATCCTTCTGTGTGTAACAAGAACTACAAGGGGTTGGGAGGTGGGGTTGAAGCTGTGGGAGAGGTTAGAGAAAAATAAGTTTATAGTCATCCTGAGAAAGGAAAGTGAAACCGCCCATAGAATGCATGATAACTGGGACAGGTGACAACTCTAATTACCACAACAATGTATTTTAATGCTACACTTTTATTTCAGGCCACACATTGCCGTAGTGTTGATCTTAGTAGTTTGGCAGAAAATCTATACTTAGCAGGAGGCTGTCTGCCCCAAACCTGGCTCTCCCCAAAATCCACAAAGCAGCAGTTCCACAAAGAGAGCTGCAGAGGAGTAGTCCAGACCCTCATGAGTTTGTGGACACACTTCTTCGGAAGGAAGGAGTATTCCCAGTAGGACTGGGCTGAGTCCTTTTGTGGGGGGATGTGTCACTGTGGGAGCAGCTTGCACTGTGCTGACCATTATATAACTGTTTATCCCACAAACATACTGCAGTCTCCAGGGTTATTAAACTTGTAGTGCTAAATTTAAAAAAAAAATCTTGTATTTTAAGAAAAAGCTTAAAATATTAGCCAGTATGACACTCACGTATGCCTTCTATAATGTTTGGACAAAAACTACTATCGTTTGTGTTTTATACTGGTAAGTGAAAACTGCCACGTTTTAATTTATAAAGGACATTTTCTTCATTGTGTTTACTTAAATTGTAAATTTAATATTAAAATGTAAAATTAATATTAATAATAGGATATATGATTCTGCTGTTTATCAGCACAAACCTAGTTTCCCTTTATCCTGATGAGTTAGCAATTTTCAATGGCCTCTGAAAAGTAGTAACCATTATTGATCTGTATATTCGAATTTATAGCTACACTTTGCTGTCATTGGAGTCTCTGTTGATGTTCCTGTTTGGGTGCCCAATCCGAATGTTGATCTAAAGATCTGTATGTACGACCGGCTCTATCAAGACTGTATCATTATTCGAAGCAGGTAAGCTATCCCATAATACATTCACGATTGGCTAATTAAAATAACTAAATAGGGAGATCATAAAGGAATGACTTGTCTGAGAAGGGGGGAAAAAAATCAAAGCATCATACTAACAGACAGTGAACTACAGTAATATAGTGACCAGTAGTATTGTAATAATTTTTGTTTTAATAAAAGGCTCATAACACCTAATTAGGCCTTCAAAATTTTCTTGGTACTAGCTTGAATAGATGAAAGTCTTTCTCCACTACCATCTGTTTGTTTTTCAATCATCTTCATTGAGGTAAGCACATAACCATAACCACAAATACCACTAAATGGGTCCCATATTGGCTATGTCGGCAGAGAAGCCATGCACTCAGCAGGCATGAAGACTGAATTACCCCATCATTTAAAGAGCTAGTCACTTCATTTCAGGATCGAAGCACGTTGGTTAGTTGGGGAAACTCGCACAGCTGCTGCATGTGTTGTACCTGGATGGGAGACTTCAGTCTCTGAGGCAGACACTCAGCATCTTTTGCCAGCACTATATATTTTAGAGAGGGAAGAATGTTAAGCTTATTATTTCATTATACACAAATACATTTAGTCAGCCTGGGATAACCTACAAAGTGCCTTGCATTTTGCATTGTTATTCTTCCTCTGGCTTTCCCCTGTAGTTAAAATCAATGTCAAAACTAGAAGCCAGCCTCAGGCCAGTTCTGCCTCAGAAGATCTATAGGGCAGCCTCCATGGAGGTCAAGCATACCGTTAAACAGATACTGTAGTACCTCTATATAGTATGCACCTGGCGTGATTCATGGGTCATTAATGTTCAGAGCTGTTTTGGAGCATTCTAGGTATATTTTGGGAATATCTACACTGCAAAAAAAAAATAAAATAAAAAAAATGATGATCCATGGCAGCAAGTCTCAGAGCCCAGGTCAACTGACTCAGACTCACTGGGCGTGGGGTATAGGACAAAAAATAGCAGTATAGACATTTTTGCTTGGGCTGGAGCAAGAACCCCTTGCTGGGTTTCAGAGCCCAGGCCAAAATGTCTGCACTGCTCCTTTTAGCCCCATAGTCCAACCCTGAGTCAGTTGATCCGAGCTGTGAGACCCTCTGCCATGGGTTTTGGTTTTTTTGGTGGTGTAGATATAACCTTTGTTTCCTAGATACTTTACAGACCTAGCATGACATCTTGTGACTAAGGCAGTGGTCTGGAACTTGGGAGACCTGAGCTCTAGTCAGAGCTCTCCAACAGACTTCCTGTGTGATGCTGGGCAAGTCTTTTTTTGCTTTAGTTCCCCATCTGTAAAATGGGGATAATAAAATTTTCCCCAACTCACACAAATATACATTCATTAATGATTGGAAGATGCTCAGATACTGTGGTGCTAGTCAGGGGCAGCTGTAGGAACTTTGCCACCCCAAGCATGGCAGGCAGGCTGCCTCTGGCGGTTTGCCTGCGGAAGGTCCACCGAAGCTGCAGGACCAGCGGACCCTCCGCTGGCAAGCCAGTGAAGGCAGCCTGCCTGCTGCCCTTGCGGCGCCGGCAGAGCGCCCCCCGCGGCTTGCCGCCCCAAGCACGCACTTGGCGTGCTGGGGCCTGAAGCCGCCCCTGGTGCTAGGTCCCATATAAATACATAGATAGACCAAATCCTTATTTCAAAGGATCCTGATTTTTTGTCCAGGTACTTATATGGCCCTCATCACTGTAATAGCTGTGCATTGTCCCATGGTATCAGAACATATTGCAGTGTAAAGGTAGTGCTGCAGATTGTTAGTTTCCTAGAGATCTATGCAGTGACTCTTACCTTTAGAGAATGGTTATGGGAGCTACTCTGTTACTTGACTTCCATGTGCTGGTTTTTCTCTGTCTAATGCAGTTATTGGCTGCTAGATGCTGAGTGTTCCTATTTTAACAATCCCCATATTTTAGATTCTTTTTAAATGCATGCTAATAGGATTGGTGGTTTTTGTTGTTTTTTTAAACACTATTTCTGTTAGAAGACCCATATTCTAAACTTCTTACCAGAATTAGACACTGCAGAGATTCTTCACAGTTGGAAAGAAATAGTAGAGCTGTTATCTCAGAAATTCAGCTCACAAATGTGACAAGCACAAGTTATATAAGAGATTTACTTTGTCTAAAATAACCCACCCCCAGGGACAAGATTATAAATGCAGAGGCAGAATAACTTTTGTCAGTTAAAAGTGATTAACTCTCCCAGTGCAAATCCCAGGTTCTTATTTTAGAAAGCTATCAGGTAGCTTAGGCCAAAATGTGGCCAACCAAGGGGAGAAGGTCCTGCAAGATGTTCAGCCTTCCAATTCACATTGAGTTTAGGGTCCTCAGTACAGTGCAGCCTGTCCTCAGCATTTTGAAGGATCAGGTGCTTTACTTAGCCTCCCAGTGCTAGAGAGAATACCTGGGTTGTTTAAGCATCAGGTTTGAAACCCTAGTACCATATACTCAGACCCTGGCAGTGTTGGCTCAGCCTTTCAGCATGCTGAAGCAGACACATTCAGTCCATTTGGTTTGCTATGTGGAGATCTTTCAGACAAAGCCCGGACCCTTGCCGCCCTCCATGGTCATTAAAGATTCTGTGCACGTGGTGTTGGAGGAAGGATTTATTACTGATGTCCATTGCTAGACAGTGCACCTCACACCACTGATCCAGAAGAATGCATGAGAAACAAGCAGAAAGGACTCATCAGTCTAACTGATTTGATCAACTACAGCATTAGAAAAGCCCTGGGAAGAAAGCAAATAAATAATAAAAAAATGGCTAATTTTGATGCTTTCATTCATATGTACCAACCACTTCCAGATTCATTCCTCTCTTATTCCCCTGTTCACACAGGAGACAATCTCTGCCTTGCAGTGCTGCAGGTGTAACGCTGATAGACCTCGGTTGTTGGTGGGCGGGATTGAACCAGGGACTTCTGGAGCTTAGTGCATGAGCCTCTACTGCATGAGCTAAAAGCTAACTGGCTTAGCTAAGGCTGTAAAGCAGACTCATTTAACTCTCTCTCTCTCTCTAAGTGATCTCAGTGCCACTAGATGGGACAGAACACCACACCCAGAAGGTGTGTGGGTTACACAGGGGCATCCAGGCTCAGGGGATTGCTGGGCTTTGACTCATGAGTTAATATTGGGGTTAATACTTGTTTACATTTGTTTGGTGCCACCCATGCCAGATGACTTTTGCCTAGCAACCCACAGGCCCAACATTGTAGCAAGGCTGTCCCTTCACTTCTGAATGGGTTCCACCTGAAACAGAGTCCATGTGTCTCTGGAGCTGTTGATTCAGGAAGGAAAAATGTGTGATAAGCACAGACTGCTTTTATTCTGCAACGTTTTGGCTTTGAAGCAGGGTGAACTCAAGTATAGAAACCCAGATTTGGAAGCATTGTAGCCTGACAGAGAACATAACTGTATGATTTTGCTTTAACAATTCTATGTGCCCAGCCCTACTCTCCTTCACTTGCAAAGAAAGCTTGGAATATTTCCAAGGGCAACATACAAAACTGAGCTGCAGTGGGAAAAGGGAGTTAAAGCATTGAGTAAAGTGTAGCTGTTGAGCTGGCAGCACAAACCCACTCAGGTCTGTCTGATCTGTTTGCAGAGCAAAAGCTGCTCTACGCTTGAAGTTTGAAGTATGCAAAGAACTGAGTAACCACATGGAGCTTCTTCCGAAAACAGGTTACATTCAAGCCCAGTCATCCTTCAGTGTGCAGCTCAAGTTCCTGCCCAGGTGAATGAATGGTATTAATCACCTTTCTGTTTAGTATTTAAGATATTAATTTAGAGAGCCTGTTTGCGAAAAGTCAGAGCAGGTCAATTTTTTCCTCTTACACTCACAGACTGCAATGGCTGGACTTCACATTATTGATTTCAGTGCGACTGCATAGCTATACTGAACTTGGCCCTTTCAAGCACTCTCCCCCTTCTCTCCTCCATTCTTCTGAGATGTCAAAGTCCAAGGAGGAAATTGACTTGGATCACATTCCTATGTGCAGCAAAGAATCCTGTGGCACCTTATAGACTAATAGATGTTTTGGAGCATGAGCTGTCATGGGTGAATACCCACTTCGTCGGATGCATGTAGTGGAAATTTCCAGGGGCAGGTATATATATGGAAGCAAGAAGCAAGCTAGAGATAACGAGGTTAGTTCAGTCAGGGAAGATGAGGCCCTGTTCTAGCAGTTGAGGTGTGAAAACCAAGGGAGGAGAAACTGGTTTTGTAATTGGCAAGCCATTCACAGTCTTTGTTTACTCCTGAGCTGATGGTGTCAAATTTGCAGATGAACTGAAGCTCAGCAGTTTCTCCTTTATTCTGTGTTCAACATGAGCTAACAACAGCAGCTTCACCGTGCCCTGCTCTGACTCTCTGTCTGGGAAGCTCAGCCCTTAAAGGCGCAGTCTTCACTACCAGACCACCGGTGTTAGCCATAGGCAGGCACTGCCTCCCTTAGCAGTGATCGACCCCAGCACAGGGATACAAGGGGTGGGTGAAAGATCCCCCTCTTCTGCACCCGCATGAAACAAACGCACAATTTCCCTTTTAGGCCATCCTGCAGCAAAAAAATACTTCAGGGACCAGACTTCAAAAAAGAAACTGCTGAGCTTCAGTTCATCTGCAAATTTGACACCATTAGCTCAGGATTAAACAAAGACTGTGAATGGTTTGCCAACTACAAAAACCAGTTTCTCCTCCCTTGGTTTTCACACCTCAACTGCTAGAACAGGGCCTCATTCTCCCTGATTGAACTAACCTCATTATCTCTAGCTTGCTTCTTGCTTGCATATATATTACTGCCCCTGGAAATTTCCACTACACGCAGCCAACGAAGTGGGTATTCACCACGAAAGCTCATGCTTCAAAACGTCTGTTAGTTTACAGGGTGCCACAGGATTCTTTGCTGCTTTTACAGATCCAAACTAACACGGCTAGCCCTCTGATACTTGATTCCTATGTGGTAATACTTTCCCTATGGTGACAGCAACAGTGTGAAAATCTTAGTAGTTGCAGTCCTAGTAGGTTACTTCTGTCACTGTAGGGGAAGCTACTCTTTCAGAACAGAGAGAGACACATCAGTGTCACATGGCTGAAAAGGTATTTCTCTGTCTCATGGATGTACTTTCTAGTCAAACATCACTAATTAGTTAACCCCTGAACAAGTGGCTAGAGAGCAAATGCAAAATAACCAAACCTCCTGCTGCATACCCACTCTATCCCCAAAGAGGTTATAAAAGGTTCTCATCTCTCATTTTGGGATTATTTTCTAGATTTAAAATAATACCACCTTCTATTCTCAGAAATGTCAAAAGCCTTATCCCAGTAGGATTCTCTGCCACCATTTCACAAGGAGGCTATGTATATAAACAGAAGAGAACAGCTACATAAATCAAGAGATCCATTTGGCTATTTAGATTACATGGTCTTTTACTGACCATGCTCTGACTATGGCTATAATCACTTTTTAAACAGAATTTAGTGAGTCATTTCCTGTTCAACTGTAAATTGATTGGTTAGGTTCTGATTCTGCTGTCACATCCCTTTGAATCTGTTGTAAAACCAGTTACATCATTAAATTACTCCAGATTTACAGCAGTGATCGTGAGAGTGGAATCAGACTTTTAAGTCTGATTTCCATTGGTGCTGAGCATCTGCCTTTCCCATTGACTTTATCTGGAGTTGTGAGTTAGAAATTCTAGTCTCACTGATTTCAGTAGGGTCAGATTTTCACCTATTTGCCCTCAGCCTCTCCAAAAATTAGACCCTCAGCTCTAAAATCAGACCCCAAAGCTTTTAACAGCATAATTTTCAAAGAAAATATAAATGTTACAATTCTTCCTACATATCCAATTCTATCCCATTACAACAACAGTTATCACTATTATGATAGTTTCCAGTTCCTAAACATCAGATCCTGTGAAATACTATTATATTTGCTGAATGGATAGAAGCACAATGTGGATTAAAAATGTTAATCTGCATTTGAAAAATGGGAAAGCAAAAAAAAAAAAAAAAATTTGATGAGATTAAGGTGGTTCTGACTCATGGAATAAGTACCAGGCTGCTTCAGTTCTTTCAAACTGATCTGTATGGTACAGCATGGGAGGTGGGTATTTTTATGGTACAAGCTTGATACATAATGCTGAGCTAGTGACACATTTGTACAAATACGTCATTGGTTCAGCACAACAAACTCAGTCTCCTGAAAAGAAGGAATAGATGATTTTTTTTTTAAATTAAGCCTTAAATGTGTCGAGCAGGAATGATAAGTGTGCAGACAGAAGGGCTGGTAGGACTTGGGAAGCTCTCAATCTTCAGTGCACATCCCAATAGTCATAGCACACGTACTGTAACTGTACTTCTGCTTGCAACAAAGTCATGATTTCAGCCTATTTAAAAGCAAGATTTCTCATTTACCAACTGCCAGAATTTCCCAAGTATTCTGCTTCTTGATTTCTTGAAAGTTGGAACAGATTCCACTGGCAGCCTAATGTCTACACTATAAAAAAAAACAAAAACATGGCAGTAAGTGTATAAACTCAGGTTTGCGCTACATTCTTGCTGGGGCTGCTGCTTGGGCTCTGAAATCTGGTGAGGGGAGTGGATCTCAGAGCCTGAGCTGCAGCCCAAATAGGAACATATACACTGATGGTTTTAGCACCGTAGCATGAGCCCTGTGAGGCCCAGTCTGTAGACCAAGACTCTGAGATTTGCCACCATGGGGTTTGGTTGGTTGGCTGGTGTTCTTAAAGGCAAGAATGTAAGTAAACAGGAAAAAGTAAGAGCTGAATCTTATTTGTTTCTGTAAGCAGTGAGTATTGGTGGGGGAGGACAAGCACAGGAATTATTTAATGTGCTACATGGATGTTTAACTAGGAATAACGTGGTGAAAGAAAATTTAGGTTGAATATCAGGAAATCCTTCCTGACCACAAGTTCTTTTAGACAGTGCACTAGTCTCTCCAGGATAGTGGTGAAAGCCCATTGCTTGGGAGTTTTACGACTAAATTGGACAGAAAACTAGAGAATATATTGTTGGGAGCAATCCTGAATTGGCAAGGATAGGATCAATGAGGGAAAGGGGCACAAACTAAAGAAGGAAGACGAATGAGCAACACTACCTTTAAAGAGTAGGTATGCAGTTGCCATGCTGGTTAACAGAGGCCTAAACATTTCTTTGTGAAAAACGTCTTTTTGCCTCACTGTTCTGCAACCTGTGGTGTTTGTGGAGGAAACCTATCTAAAGAGCTGGTAGCAGACATAGTATCACTGTGGAGACTTAACAATGGGAAACTATTCACTCCAGTGCTCTGAGGGTATGATTACACTTGGAATTTCAAAGCGCTGCCGAAGCGTGAGTGTGGTCGGAGCGGGAGCGCTGCGAGAGAGCTCTCCCAGCGCTACACGTAAACCACATCCTCTATAGGTGTAGCGTGCAGAGCTGGGAGCCACGCTCCCAGCGCTGCTGCCCTGATTACACTGATGCTTTACAGCGCCGTATCTTGCAGTGCTCAGGGGGGTGTTTTTTCACACCCCTGAGGGCGAAAGTTGCAGCTCTGTAAAGTGAGAGTGTAGCCATAACCTAAGGGTCCAGGTATTATAAATGGGCACATAGATCTAAAAATAGTAGAGCTTTTGTACTGACTTGGCTTGAGAGCTCTGAAATTGGGCTGTACGAAAGTTAGAAGTTTCAGAAACTGAAGCCCACACGTTCCCTGTTAATAACAAATCTGTTATGTAATCAGACAAACTGCTGTTGGTCTTCATGTTTGTTTCACTTCTGCAGCCTGTCTTTATTTATGTCTTTCCGTTGTGTTGTGATCCCATTGATACTGACTCAGAGGGACTGGTAATTAATTAACATCAATGTCAACAAGAACAGATTGCCTAGGTTGGTTTACTCATGTACTCATGATTGCGGCCAGAATGCAAGAGGCTTAGATACCGATTACAAAGCAAGTTTTAATTCCTATTTATAGCCATAAAGGTTTTGCTAGTAGAAAAATAAAAGGGCAGTTTTGGTAATACTTTACTAAAATGCCTGTAAATAAAACCCTGTATAATCAGCTCCTTTAGTAATACAGGCAAAACACCCGCATGGGTCTAACTCCCATTAGCATTCATGGGAATTTCATGCACCTATCAAACTAGATCCTTTTCATGTCCAGCTTTTTAGTTCCAGCATAACATTTAAATACACATAAAACAGTAGGAAATAGCCTGGACTGGTAACATTTGCACGGTTCATTTGCTGGAATAAATTGCTCCCATTCCAGCAGAGAATTTACTCCTACATCCAGGCACGCTAGAAGTTTGGAGAATTTTAGGTTCTGGAATCAACCTTGGCCCACGTCTGAGTGAAAGATTTGTCTTTGTGCTTGTTCTAATTTTCCCTGTGTTTCCTAGCTAAATGCAAACAAGATAGCCATGGAGAATGATCACTGAGGCACTAAACCTTTTCTGTTGTGTTTTATCCCATGTTTCAAACAGACATTAACTGCGTTATTATGGCCTTTTCAACAGTTTGAAATATTTAACAATAACCAATTTTGATTAGAACAATATTGAATTAATTGGGAGCTGATGGGTGTTCCTTACTTTTGAAAATCAAATCCCTAAATATAAACTTAAAGCTGGTAGTTTCAAAAGGTGCCTCTGGAGATGGGGATGGCAAGTTCCATTGAGTAATAATGCCCATAGGCTCCTAATCTGGGATTTTTAAAAGGAGCTTGTCTTTGGAAAATTGGGCCTTAGTCAGATCTATTACTGTGAACACCACATTGCTAATTATCCTCATAAAAACTGATTTATAGCTTGGACAGCACCTACTTGCATAGTGAGATATGACCTTCCTATATGAAATCTAGGACAAGTCTGCTCTGCCTCTGACAACTACATTTTCTGTCTGTTGGACAGAGGTAAATTCTCCTAGGTTGTTGTATTTTTTGGTTGGAAACTCCCTCCAGGCTCTGCCCCAGCATTGGCATATTCAAATTCATACAAAGACTTTAATTTAGGTCCCAATCCAGTGAAACATGCAAGCACCGAGTGGTCTATTTGAATTCAAGTGCTTTGCTGGATTAGAGTGTTGATGAAAATACCTTTTAGATCTTAACTAAACTCAGTTGTCTTAGACTTGTACTTAATTCAAAATATAGGCACTGAAGACCCAATTATTCCTCCTCAGCTAGAGACTTGCATTTTTCCATTTCAGACACTCTCTTCCAGAAGATGCAGGAAAATATTTTGACAGAGAAACCAGGGTTCTGGAAGTTCCAATGACAATAATGATTGCTGATAAGGTTAGTGCTATTGTGTATTGCAAGTAGTAGAAGATTTAAATTTTAACAGGAGCTCCACAGTCCAAGCAGCCTCAAATTGCAAAGAGTATGGAAATCACAATAATTCTATGCTGCTTCAGGGCCAGATTCTGACACCTTACAGACAGTGAGTTACTCAGTGAGCCATCCTTTTGGAATCAAATCAGTAGGACAACTGATGAAGTACTAATCCTTTCTCTCACTGATAATTCTAATTGAAAAATCAACTCAATAGGGCTACTCATGGAATCAACTACTTCTCCAAATGAGTAAGGGTGGCAGAATCTAGTCCTCAGTGATCCAGAGCATAGCTCTAATACTGATACTAGGTACTCTTTGGGCCAAATTCACATCTGATGTCAGCAGGTGCAATTCCACTGACTTCAGTGGAGTTGCACTTGGTGATACCAAATCTCAGTTTGAACCTTTGTGTATTAGTAGAAGACTATGATTAAATTAATAAAAAGATGCTCAGAATGGTATAATAGATGGTGAGTTATGTAAAGTCATTTTCTATCAAGCATCTTCAAAATGCAAATCCTAGACTTTTAATTCTTAATGAAGGTGCTCACTTATTCACAGAGGTATTCTTATGTTCCAGACAGCTTTTAGGTACCACAGCATACAGTTTTATTCTGAAACTATAAAACATTGTACAGCAAATGTACGTGCATCTTAGGATTCATATTTCATACTTCATACGAATGCAGGTGTGACTACATTCCAGCATATGGAATCCAAAATATCTAGTGATTCTTTTGGCAGTTTTAGTTATAATATAGGCACGTTTCAATTGCTTGTTGTTAAGACCATGATAAATTCAAGTTCAAAATAAGAATATTACTTAAATTAAATTGCTTTCGAGGAATAGACTATCTTAATTCAGTGTCTTTTTGGAAATCTTTTCACACAAATTATATACCCTAGTTTTTACCCAATGCTGCAGTTCTTACTCAGTACTTTCACCCTTGTTTCAGACTAAGCCAGTTGAATTTATTGTCCATGCAATTGTTACTACCTCTGATTTGGAAATCAGTCCAGCTGAAGTGAATTTTGGTTACTGCACTATCTATGAAGCTGTTCAGACAACCATAACTCTAACAAACAAATCCATCTTGCCACAAGAGTTTGGCTTTGTTGGACTCCCTGAGGTACATGGCTGGGTTTTCCCCCCCTTTCTCTGTTTTAAATATATTTTATTCTTGTGAAATGTTGAGTGCAAATGAAGCTTGTGACTTACTGTCATGGGTCTTGGATAGAGTTACTAGCCTAGTGAATAGAGTGGAAGCAGTAGACATGATATCTTTATTTTAGTAAGACTTTTAAGACTGTCGGAGCTCCTGGTTATCATGTCTTAGTGATTCCAGATCAAATTTGCTCTGTGTACAAGGGACCATGTTTTTCTGACTTCCAGCTCTGCAAACAACCTGGGCTCTGAGAGTCTGGCTGTGTTCTTTCTAGTTCAGGCATTATCACCAGCATTAAAAGTTCTGTAGGACAACTCTGGCCTCAGTTATACCTGCTGAACTCAAATTACCCTTCAACTCCCAGTTATCCTCTGCAACCTGGCTAAATGCTAATAGGACTGTGCAGGACTCAGTGAGGGTATAATTTGCTCTGCAAAATTTTTAATACCAAAGTAATGGTGATGTTGGAGCAGGAGCACACCCAGCTTGACACTCAGACTCCTAGTGAGTTTATGATGTTGCAATTAAAGCAACCCCTACATCTTTTAAAAGCTTTCTAACCACACAAATCCAAGATGGGGTCCCCAAAGACACAGGACTCCTACAGTGATACTTCCATGAGGTCTCCCTTCAGAGCAGAAAATCTACTTCAAATATTGAACTGTGTAAGATTGTTAAGGCTGACTTGACAGACAGCTGCTGGTGCTGCTGATCAAACTAATATGTACGCTGCAGGCATGCAACAAATCAATCCCTTATTAGCAAGAAAGGTGTCTAACTTAACAAGAGTGAGGAGCATTTTCATTCTAAACAGTCATTTAAGCTAAAGCAAACACTGGAGACCACAGGGTCCTGAGGGCTAAGACTTTTGGGGCCTTTGTGGAAATCAACTACTCATGCATCAGGGTCAAACTAGGTGCCTGCTGAATGAAGCCTCCAGGGCACAGCAGGTTGGGCTGAAGCCTCATTAAGTGCTAGGGAGAAATGGCAACTTGGGGAGGCAACTCCCTCTCCTACCTTTTCAGGAAATGAAAACCAAAGAGGCTGTTAACATAAGATGTCAGGATCAGTTGCAGTTACATCAGAGCTTCATTTCTCAGATACACAGCTGGGGCTGAAGCTTAAGCTGTCATTTATAGCAGAAGCACTGAAGAGCTCAGACTCCTTGGGATCCTGACTCATACACCACTGCTTATTCATTTTTAAAAGGATTCATACGGGAATTCATGTGGTCTATTTTAATGGCTGCATACAAACAGTACAGGCCACTCATATGGCTTTTAAACAAGTAGCCATTGTCATAGCAGTCTAATGATATCTTCGTTCCTTGATCAAACCAGCACACTCCAGGTAGAAGTGTTGTGAGAGCTATATGCAGTATATTGGGCCTCATCTATCTGAGCACCTCACAAGCATTAATGGATTTATCCTCACAACTCCCTAGTGAGGTAGGAAAGGTAGTTGATAGCTTTCTCACATCTCATTCAGTCTTGCATGAGGATAGCTATTAGGGCTGTCAAGTGATTAAAAAGATTAATCACAATCAATCAGTGTTAAACAATAATAAAATGCCATTTATTGAAATATTTTTGGAGGTTTTCCACATTTTCAAATATATTGATTTCAATTTCAACACAGAATACAAAGTGCACTGTGCTCATTTTATATTTTTTTATTATAAATATTTGCACTGTAAAAATAAAAAATAGTATTTTTAAATTCACCTAATACAAGTACTGAAGTGTAATCTCTTTATCATGAAAGTTGAACTTACAAATGTAGAATTATGCACAAAAAATAACTGCATTCAAAAATAAAATGTCAAAATTTAGAGCCTACAAGTCCACTTAGTCCTACTTCTTGTTCAGCCAATTGCTCAGACAAACAAGTTTGCTTACATTTGCAGGACACAATGCTTCCCTCTTACTTACAGTGTCACCTGAAAGTGAGAACAGGCATTCACATGGCACTGCTGTAGCCAGCATTGCAAGATATTTACATGCCAGATGCGCTAAAGAGTCATATGTCCCTTTATGCTTCAGCCACCATTCCAGAGGACATGTGTTCATGCTGATGATGGGTTCTGATTCAATAATGATCCAAAGCAGGACAGACTGACGCATGTTTGTTTTCATCATCTGAGTCAGATACCACCAGCAGAAGGCTGATTTCCTTTTTTGGTGGTTCAGGTTCTGTAGTTTCTGCATTGGAGTGTTGCTCTTTTAAGACTTCTGAAAGCATGCTCCACACGTCATCCCTCTCAGATTTTGGAAGGCACTTCAAATTCTTAAACCTTGGATCAAATGTTGTAGCTATCTTTAGAAATCTCACATTAGTACCTTCTTTGCATTTTGTCAAATCTGCAAGGAAGGTGTTCTTAAAATGAACAACATGCTGGGTCATCATCTGAGACTTCTGTAACATGAAATATATGGCAGAATGCAGATAAAACAGACCAGGAGACATACAATTCTCCCCCAAGGAGGTCAGTCACAAATTTAATAGATACATTATTTTTTTAACAAGTGTCGTCAGTATGGAAGCATGTCCTCCAGAATGGTGGCCAAAGCATGAAGGGGCATACGAATGATTCATATCTGGCATGTAAATACTTTGCAATGCCAGCTACAAAAGTCCCATGTGAACGCCTGTTCTCACTTTCAAGTGACATTGTAAATAAAAAGCAGGCAGCATTATCTCCCCTAAATGTAAACAAACTTGTTTGTCTTAGGGATTGCTGAACAAGAAGTAGGACTGAGTGGACTTGTGGGCTCTAAAGTTTTACATTGTTTTGTTTTTGAATGCAGTTATGTAACAAAAAAATCTGCATTTGTAAGTTGCACTTTCACAATAAAGAGATTGCATTACAGTACTTGTATGAGGTAAACTGAAAAATACTATTTCTTTTGTCTATCAAAATAAGCACTGTACACTTTGTATTCTATGTTGTAATTTAAATCAATATATCTGAAAATGTAGAAAAACATCCAAAATATGTAATAAAATTTAAATTGGTATTCTATTGTTTAATAGCGCAATTAAAACTGAAATTAATCGTGATTAATTTTTTGAGTTAATTGCGTGAGTTAACTTAATTAAAAATTGACAGCCCTAATAGCTACATAAGAATAATATGGTTACCATGGACAATAAGTCAGCAGAAAGCCTGAAAGGAAGTCCATTCTCAAACGTTAACTCCATTGAAATCTGAGGTGAGAGACTTTTACGGCATGGTCACATGTTGTTCAAGCTGAGAAATCAATTGCAGCAGGAAAGGCAAATTGAAATTGCAGCCTTTCAAGTTATTCTAGAACTAGAAGTCTGCATAGAATTCTAGTCACTCACAGACACACACTATCCTCAGATGAGTGTCTTGGGCCGAAGTTCCTCAGGCATGTGTTTCTGGTGCCCTGACCCTTTGTTACATTGTAACACATGAGATTTTTTTTTTTTGTCATTTTGAAGTTTGTAGAAATTCAACCAAGTGATGGATTTGGAATTCTCCTCCCCCTGGAAAGCCTGAACCTGGACATAATCTTCAAAGCCAGCAAGGCAAAGGAATACAGTTTTGAGCTGACCTGCAAGTCAGAGATTAATCGGTATGTTAAGAATCTGGAAACACAAATGAGTAAAGGTAGAAGTGTTACCCTGAATCAATGGTGGAGTTCTAGAGTCAAGATCAGAATTTGATAACTAAGTCCCAGAGTCTAGGTTGTCTGTACATTGGCAGAGGCAGAAGCTTTGCATCATACAAGAGGTGCTCAGTGCCTGCCTGCCAGATTCAAGTCTTTACAGTTAATTTGTTGCCTTTTTGCTGACTCTCCTCCTGCCTCACCCAAGTCCATCGATATCATATGCCTGCAGCTATAAATTTGCCTCTTATTTTCTTTACTTGCAAATTCCTCCCAACTCCTTTTCTTGTTGGAATTACTGAAGCTTTACATTGGTCGTGTGTATGTTTCTTCTGAAGACGCTCATCATCTGTGCCAAGTGATGCTGCATAATAGTGAAGGCATATGGCACAAGCTTTCAGATGACATCTCGTTGCATTTCTATTCAGAGATACAATTCAGGTACAGCCTCTCTAGGGAGTTGCACATTTTAAAACAAATACCATATTTGCCTCATTGTGCCATCCTTAGGCAAAATTGCTGTTGCAATCGATAGGAATACTGCTTGAATAAGAGCTGCAGAATCAGGTCCCCAGGCTTCTGGGCTGTTTAAGATGCTCTGTTTGTGCTGAAAAAATTTATGGTGTGTTTATTTTTAGACAATTCAAGCTGTCATGCAAAGCAGTTGGAGTCCACCCACCTCTTGAGTTGTCTCATTCCTTAGTCAAGTTTGCAGCAACAGCTTTAAATGATGTATCTACAGCAACACTGTATGTAATAAATGCACATGTGAGCCTCAACTGCTTTACTCATGCTGTCCCAAGGATTGGCAAAGGGGAAATTGCCCCTGTTGGACCCACTTCCTTTGAATTCCTTGTGCCAGAAGATTCTCCTGTGACAATTATGCCTTCTGTTGGGACAGTTTTACCAGGGAAGGTAAATTCATTCTGAGTATGTCAAGTATTTGAATACAAAAGATAAAATCTTATGATCATCTCTATCCTTACAAATTTAGTACTTTGTAATTAAAGTCCCAAAATATGCTGTACCAGTCCTATAATTAATTCATTTGTGTACACTGAGCTTAAAAGAACACTAATGGAAATCTAGAGCTCAATGATGCAAACAAGTACACATGTAACTTTACTCATAGACAAATTTGCATCAGTGTTATAGCATGATTTATTTAGCTGAAAGACACTTAAATGTAGACAAACTGGTGGTAATCTAACACTGTTGCAGCACTGTGGACTTTTTAAAACACAGCTACCATTAGCCCTTTTCTTTAATTCACCTGGCTCCCTTACAAAAAAGGGTCAAGGTATCCAGGGTCAAAATCTGCTCTCAAACTCATGCTCTCAGCTTCTGTTGATTTTGGTGGGAGTTACAAATAAGCAAGGGCCAAGTTCTGCCCTTAGCCACTGATGTTAATTTGCAGCCCAATGTCATTCATTCTGTGCAATCTTTCTACCCCAGAAATGCTTGATACAAGTGTACTTCAGACCAGTGTTGTCAGAGCAGCTAATCAGAGAAGAGGCAGTTCAGATGCTGTGCAGGGCAGATGCAAAAAGGACAATGTTGAAGAAGATTCATGAATCAGAAATGCAAGTAAGAACAGTTAAAAATCAATATACTCACTCTCAAAAGAAAATCAACCTCATTTCTACAGCACTAACTTATTTAGCATAAAATTGTTTTCAATTAAAAATACAATAAATGAAGCCAAGAATTTTATACCAGAGGTTAGCAGTACAAAGTGGCAGTTAACGCAATCAGCAGACTGGATTAATAAATAAATATAGGGTAACATTTTTGAAGCACCTGACTGGCTTTTGAAAATTGACTTTGGTTTGTAAGTTCCTTAGGCGCTCCTAAGTGCCTAAAAGATACTTCTGAAAATGGGACGTGCACTTTAGTGACTTAGGCACTTTTGAAAATGGGGTCAGATTCCCAATTCTGTACTGTAAATTAATAAAATTCCGTTGAAGTCAATAGAGCTGCATTTATTTACTCCAGCAGATGTTTTGTCCTCTGAGCTTGAATTGTCTAATTTCACTTTATTTTATTTAAACATTGTATCCCTTGCTTATTGCCCTAAATCATAATTGTATCGCTGTTATCCTGTGGTTTTGGTTACAGACATCTGTCGCCTCTTTTTATATATTTAGATTGGGAGTTCTCTGGGGCAGAGACTGTCTTTTTGCTGTATGTTTGCAGCAGCATTACTCAGTGGAGCCATGATCCCTGACTGGAGCATCTCCACAGAATAATGTATGACAGTGGTTCTCAGACTGTGGGCCAGGACCCCAAAGTGGGTCTGGGGCCTGGTGCTGAAGACAAAGCCCGAGCCCCACCGCCCAGGGCCGAAGCCTGAGGGCTTTAGCCCTGGGTGGTGAGGCTCATCTTACAGCCCCCCCAGGGCTTGGGCTTTGGCCCCCCCCTGCCCAGGGCCTGGGGCTTGGGCCCCCACCCCAGCTGGGGCAGCAGGGCTTGGGTAGGCTCAGGCTTGGTCCCCACTCCTGGGATTGTGTAGTGCAATGAAGTTTGAGAACCTCTGATCTATACTAATTTGTAGCCACCTATGGGATTTTAATAGGAATTGGATGTCCAAATTACTTAGGCAGGTTTGGAGTATCAAGTGCATGATATATTTATATATACACATTTATAGAAGAGGAAAGACGAAACTGTGGCAGGAAAGAAGGATGGAAAGAAACCAAGTTTTGCCGCTTTGAGACAGCCTTTGAGGGTCAGAAGCAGTAAACATGCAGCTGCTAGCAGTGGCTTTGAGCCACCAAAACCAGAAGAAATAAAAACCAAGTAAGTCAGTAGCAGCAGCTTCTACTGGGTAGCAAATGACTGCCATTTGCCACATTGGTTTCATTAATGTATTAATCCCTGTGTGTGAGTGAACAATCTAACTTTAGGGGAGAACTGGCCTTTTTCTTTATTACAAAAGTTATTTCCAAAGTTAGCAATGCTTCTAATCTACACTGTCATCATAACCTCCCCTGCAAGGCAGAGAATCCCTCATTATAGATCAAATAGCAAAGCTGCGGGCTTGAAAGAATGTACCATGTAGCATTAAACATGACTGTACTATAACTCAGCTGAACCAATCACAATACCAATTTAAAGGGCAGTTGGCCTGGTTTTCAGGTAGGAGGCCGATTAAACATTTTAACAACAGAAACTGACAGCAAATGAGTCACCTCTTCCAAATAAATTAGTTGCATTTGTATTGAGTAAAATTCACCCCAGGCAGCACAAGGCTCATGCCCACTGCCTCAAGACCCACTAACGCCTTAATTTGGCAGTTAAATGGCATATAGTCTAGAGAACCATCACTAGGACAGGGCAAAATTCACCCATTGGGAAATATAACAATGCTTTAATTTATAGCTTCCAGGTAGTCATTTTGCAGCATGCAGGTCAGTTGACAGAGAATTAACATTTATTTCATGTGGCACCTGGCAGTTTGTTTATTTAGTTTTATACCATCTAATAAGAAAGTCCAGTGCTTGAGGGCCCTGACCCAACAAAGCATTTAAGCATGTGCTTAACGTTAAGTAAATAAGTTGTCCCAAGTATCTGAGTAGTCCTGCTGAAGTCAATAGAACCACTCATATGTTAAAGTTAAGCACATGCTTATGTGCTTTGCTGAATTGGGCCCTACATGCTTTGGACAAGAACTACATATTTAGTGCAATCCATTAACTAGCAGCATTTAATAAACTTATATTTTTAAACATGAATTGTTTAAGTATATTGTAACTACGCAATTCATTCCAAAGGAAATGCATATTTGAGAATTCGGAGGCATTGCCAGACATACTCTATCATAGAAATATGTAATTTAGGAATATTACTGGAATATAAAAAGATGCAATGAAAATGTTTGCAAAATGGATTTTCACTAGAAAATCTAGCATGGGAGAATCAAACTAAAATGTGTTTTATCTTCTCTGGTGTGACATTAAGTATCTGAGTTCATAATTTTTTGTTCTCCATGACAATGCGCAGAAAAGCAAACTACTTATTCACCACCACTCTCTGTTGAGCAGATCCATTGCTTTGTAACAAATGAGTACACAGCTTTACTGCTAAAGTCCACGTTTAAACAATTAATGATCAATAAATAGTAAATGCAAATACTTAGTAAGTCGGGTCTGCAATGTAATATTCTGCTTGCTGGCATTAGTACTAGACTGCTGTGTTACTACATGATTTTTGCTTTCTTCTTATTATGACTATATTCTTGTACTCTCTAGCTCTGAAGAATATATTGCAGCTCAGTATTCCCTGATCAGGAATTTCACAGGAACGTTTGAGAGATACATCATACCTTGCTTTGTTGCAAGTGGAGATATTGATGAAAAGAAAGGATCTGAAAATCTTAAGTACAGGTACTGTATAAATGAGCAGCATGAAACCATATGAATGCAATTTATGATGGACCAGAAAAGTCAGAAGAAAGTAGGGACACATGTTGAAAAAGTATTCATTTGTTTTTTGGGGAAAAGGCCAGATTCTGATCTTAATTGCCCCATAAATCAGTGGAATAACTTAGACAGTATACCAGCATAACTGAGGTCAGAATCAAGCCTGTTAATATCAAAGTACCTTAGAGAATATTTACTATGTAAAGTTTATGTGCCAGATTCAGTCTACCTCTTCTGCCTATGCAGATGCAAGAAAAGAAGCCAAGAATTATACATTCTCTTTAACACTGACATAATGCTTTTCCCCCTCCTGCATAGAGTACGAGCACATTTTATGATCTAACACCAAACATTTTTTTCCATCTCTCCAGTCCTTATAACACCTTGTACCTAGAGTTGCACTGTCCTGCTGTAGCACCATCTGTTGTGGTCACTTCAAATAATGGAAAAAACATCGTCAACTTTGGGGAGGTCGCAGTAGGTACGAAGTTAGAATTCAACTTTTTAGTTTTTCTGTCTGGCTTTAATTCCTTCTAAATGTAGTTTTGTTATGATTTTCTTACTTGCTGTAGGATCAATTTTCAAACATAGGTGTCTAAATTAGGCCAGATGTAGTCACACAAATGGGTAATTAGGAGCCCAGATAACCATTTAAGGTTCTTAAGAGCCCATTTGATGCCCAGAGATGTAATTAGTAGCCTTAATGGAGACCACCTATGTTCGTTCACTGTACACCAGCCCCAGAAATGCAGTGAACTTTTAGCAGAGGAAAAAGTGGGAGCGAACTGTATTTCTCATATGAACAGTCATGCATGGAGATCTGATGCAATGGAATATTACTCAAACTACTCCTAACAATTCTTCTTTGAGGTTTTATGGTCTTTTGTAACAACCTTTGTTAAAAACAAATCCACTAGTAAAATGGGTTGTGAAGATGCATTTTTCCCTCCTGGATATAATTTCCTAGCTAAGTAGTGTTTGGAGGATACAATGTGGTCATTGACAGGTCTAGCCTTTTCAGGACAGCCTTCTAATACATGGAACCTTCATCACAACCAGGCTAGCTGTAAAATGTTGGTTTATAAATACCACATTTAAGAAATCCCAGTAAGGTAAAAACACAGTAGATGAAGAGTGAAAAGTCTCATACCTTGAAAATGCTTTTAAACAGCCACCTGAGTGGTATCTGACCTTTTTCCTTGAAAGACTGGGAGATACTAGAAGTGTCACATTTGTTGATTTCTTTCTTGAAAGAAAGGATCAGTCTATCACTAACTTCAGAACTTTTTTCTGTCTCATTCTTGGAGTTAACATTGGTGGTTTTATTTCCTGGTCATTCTGTCTCACACTGGAGTGCAATGAATACTGTGACACCATAACTAAAGATGGCCCTAGGCAGCATTGGAATTAGAAACTGGAGTGTCCAATTTAGTGGTCTCTCTTACTGGTTGATTACAGTAACATTACTGAAAGTGTTTTTATACATTTTAGGCCACAGAGTAATCAAACGGATTACAATACAGAACATCTCCCAGGAGCAGCTAGCAGTATCCTTGACTGGAGTGTTCATTCCCCACAATCCATTATGCAGTCACTGTTGACTTTGGGCCTATTTCTGCAAGAATTGTTCATCATTAGGATTGTAAAATTACCTTTAATGGAGACTGTAGTTCAGATGTGGTGCCCATCTTTTACAGCTGGATAGATTGTAAAAATCTGTTCTGCAGTGCTGGAAGAAATGAACTTTGGAAGACCCCTTCCAATCTAAATGCTTTTGCAAAATTCTCACTATGCACTTTTCTGCTGGCAAATCTCTATTTAAAAAACAGACTTGAGAGGCTCTTCATGCTCATGCTTCAGCCCTTTCTAAAAGAGCAAAAGCTACTAGCAATGCAGCCAACTCCAGCACCAACATGACACACACAAGCAGAGAGAGCCAAAAGCCAAGTTTTTGCTCAACACTTCTCCCAACTTCTGGAAATCTTCAGTTAGAAAAGGCTGTTCTCTAGGCTTCCAGTATTGCCAAGTCTGAACAGGGCCAAAAAAACCTGAGAGAACATCATCTCTCATGCTGGTTTAATTCGCATGCGTCCCACCCCAGGCAAAACCTAGGGACAGAGCTGCAGGGAAGTTATTACAAGTTTTTGTAACAGAAAAAAACCTTGTTTCAGACATTTGAGTATTAGACAAAGAATTGGGTTGGCTTTTATTTTATTTGGTCTAGCTCACTAACCCTAAAAAAGCTAATAGACAACAGGTTGGTTTGAATTATGTTTAAATCCTGCTCTTGTACCCTCAGTTTGTCAACTATAAACTTGCATTTCCTTGAGTTGCAACATTTCAGCTAGGATTCTCCATCCTGAACCCCAATGGGCCCTTCCTATTGGTCAGTCCAGTTGGCACTCTTGAGCCAGGGGAAAACCAGTTTCTCTTCATCTCTTTTTGTCCAAATGAGAGTAAATTGGTGAGTAAATATTATATATATATGAAAATATTTTACACATGGGGAGACACATGGATAATAATTAAGCAATCAGAAGCATTTAAAAATACAAGACTTACCCAAAAATATGCTTGGAAAATAATGTCAATACTGGTGCACAAATAATAAAATCAAGAATTTTCATGGTGAAGGAGTTCTGGGACATATTTGACTGGTTAAGACCTGATTTTAACATTTTTTCCCAGGGGGAATTATATTCATTTATGGAATGTCTTTCCTAGCAAAATGACTGGTTTCAGAGTAGCAGCCGTGTTAGTCTGTATTCACAAAAACAACAGGAGTACTTGTGGCTCCTGTTCTTTTTTCCTAGCAAAGGATCCCACAATGCTTTGCAAGCTACACAGACAGCCCCTCTGAAATGCAGCCACTTTGGGTGGAGAAAGAAGGCAGCTGATGCACAGCACAGTGCACAACAGTGCAGTCTAAAGACATATGTAGTGGGCTCTCTATTGTCTTTCGGCAATGTGCATTGCTCTATAGGAGCCTGACCCTTATCAGAATATTGACAGCAGCTTAATATTGTTCTAATAATGGGCAGTCAGATAAGCTGTGTTCTTTAGCACATTAGTATCACAGTGAGGCCATTCTCCCTGGGAGACTACATTATAGATTAGGGGTCAGCAACCTTTCAGAAGTGGTGTGCCAAGTCTTCATTTATTCACTCTGATTTAAGGTTTTGCGTGCCAGTAATATATTTTAACATTTTTAGAAGGTCTCTTTTTATAAGTCTCTATAATATACAAGTAAACTATTATTGCTTGTAAAGTAAATAAGGTTTTTAAAATGTTTAAGAAGCTTCATTTAAAATTAAATTAAAATGCAGAGCCTCTCCCCCCCGGACTGGTGGCCAGAACCCAGCAGTGAGAGTGCCACTGAAAACGGCTCGCGTGCCGCCTTCGGTATGCATGCCATAGGTTGCCTACCCCATTATAGATCCTGGGCTGGATGCTCAGAAAGAGGTAGGCTCCAAACTTCTATTTAGCCTCCAAACTTCTATTTAGCCTCCTAACTTCCACTGATTTCACTCCTAACTCCTTTTGAGCATCCAGCCCCTCGTCCCTCAAGATGTCTTAGATAAGGAAATATAAGCACCCTCAGAATCAGAATAAGAATGTAGGGCCAAATTCTGGCTTGCTGTTTAAGTGCCCTCAAGCCCAGACACTCACATACAGTACTGCAAATCCAGCTCCAGTGTGACCCAGCCCTAGCCCCACCTCTAACCCCAGCACAGGCAGAATGCCACAGTCAGTCAATGGGCATGCCCACAGATAAGTGACGCAATGGCCCCTAAGCCCTGAAACTATCCTCTCTGTGGATGCTTCCACAAAGGACCTGGGATGTGATTATGAGAAGCTAGGACTAGGGCATTCCCATTCCATTCCCATTGCCAGGTGCCTATGCACAGCACCCAGCTGGCATTTAGCCCTGGCTTTGTATTGTATCCTGAAATTCTAAAGCAAGTGTCTGTTACAGTTGACTAGAATGAACATCCTTCTTTGCAGTTCTTTGAAACTCTGGATATCAGGAGCATAAAAGCCACCTTGACCCTCAGTATTATTGGCCAGGGGGTGGCTCCATCAATTGCTTGTTCTGTGGAAGGAGAAGTGCTTGATATGGGATATGTCATAGCCAAAGAGAAGGTCACTTCCACATTCAAGGTAAATCCTGACCTAGTGGAAATTCCCTTGTATTGAGTTGAAAGACCTGATTAGTGGTGGGTCAGTACCATTCCGAGTTGGTCAGAAGCATGTAAGAGAGTTTCCTGACAGGATGTTATGCAGAGCAGTAAGTTGCTTCATTAAGCATTTTAGCTTTTAAGCCTGTGATGAACACCAGTGACAAACTGGTAGTTCAGTGAGTTCATTAGAAGCGGAGAGTCTTAAGGGCCAACGGTACTTCTACCTGGCAAGGGTGCTGAGCTGACTCGGCACTGCTTGTGGGAGTTCTGCCTACAGAGGCACTGGGAAGGGGGGAGGGTCTTACTGCACATTTAAAAAGCACCTCTTGAATGCTCTTCTCCCTGGTTCTGTCCAGTACACACAAGGGTGAGGGAGGTCATAAATGGCCCCTCGAGCATCAGCAGCAGAGTCACTTGCCCTTCCCTCCCAGGTGCTCCCCTTTGCAGCCACTCTAGTTGTGCCTGCCTCCTGTCTCCATGGGAGGAGGATGTGCCCTGCTAGGGACTACCCAGGTAGGCTGGAGAACAGGTTAATTGATTCATTCATCTGCTGTAGATTTCTACACTGCTAATCCCAAATCTAGTGAACAGGCCAAGTGCTAGAAGCAAACTGTTAGTCTATAAAATCTTTCACTGTGCAGGCACCACAAACCTTTGATGGGAAGCAACTAGTGTGCATTTCCTGCAGATGGGTTCTAAGAGTGGAAAAAGCTCTGTGTTGTTTGACAGGAAGAATGGACTGTGGATTATAGTAACCTGTATGCACCATGTATGGCACCTGGGCATGCAATAAACAATTTCAGCCAATTTGCACAACACACATCCTATAGGCTTTAAAATCAGTTCCCCAATTAAATACTGTTGTATCAATTACTCCCTCCAGATACAGAACACTTCCACTCTGCCCCTGAGATATTCCATCAAACTAGAGTCACTCTCACAAACAAGGGACAAAGAGCAGCAGAGACTTCCCTTCTTCATCACGTCTCCCCCAGGATGGACAGATTTTGTTGGTAAATAGTTTTTCCATCTCACTAATCACATACATAATAGGAGCCAAATTCTGCCTTGTGTTTGGTCCATTCAGCTCCATTGAAGCCTTACAGCAGTGGGGGAGGTCACAACACCATAACTAAGGACAGTATTTGCTTCACTAATAGTAAATGTGTTAATAATTAGTTCCTGGTTGGTACAAGTTTACATAGCCTAAGAGAACATTCCCAGGTAAGAAGGCTCTATTTCTGAGATCTAGTTAAACCCACTCAGTATATTACTCATCAAGAAGCAAGATCAAGCTATGTGTAATTAATACTAGAAAGTAAGAATGGTTTAATGGCACTTCTCCAATTCCTCTAGGGAAATGGGTATTTTGAAAAACCTCACAAGTGGTTCCAGGTAGGCTTTTTAACACCCAGATTTCCGACTTTGCTGCATAAACATGCATCAGAAATTTTACTTATTTACCATTGGGACAAAAAGGACCCGAGATTGAAATATTTAAAAAAAAAAAAAAAAAAGTGGTAGAACAAAGCTTTCCTTCTGTCATCCTCATATTTCTGTTGTTTTTTGCTCTTCCAGGTACACAGAACTATAGTGGTTTAAGTGTGTTCAACATATTTCCAGTAGAGGGCGTAATTGAGCCTGGGAAGAGTCAAGATTTCACTGTTACCTTCAGTCCAGACCATGCAAGTTTGTATTATTCTGACTGCCTCAAGGTTGTGCTCTTTGGCAAGGTAAGGCAACCTCAGGGCATCTGGATTGTTAAATCTAAAGCTGCCATCTGACTCAAACTGAATTTATCAGCATAGGCATTGGGATTCTATCAGGAGTGGAAATAATTGTATTTCCTAATTAATTCACAATGACTTGGAGTAAGATCCCTCTTCTCCCCACATAACCCCACTTCACCGCTGGGCCAATTGTGGAGAACCTGCACATACCCTTGTGAATTGCTGAGCACAGCTTCACATAGGTTCCCAGTGCAGAGAATCTGATGAAGGGACTGAGATAGTGGATCATTTCCTGCAGAGCTCATGCCCCAAAAGCCCTTCTGAAACAGAGGCTGTTCTTCTGCATGGGGAAGGAGTGGTCCATCTGTGGCACAGGGACTGAGCTTAAACAGAAGCCAAAATCAGAGTGCACAGATGAGCAACTTCGGGGTGATAGTCCCACACTCCCAGGAGAGGCTAGCCAACAGTTAGCAAGGAGTGACACCTAGTGGCTGCTGTCAGGACTGCAAGTAAGAGGTGACTGCAAACATTTCAGGTGAGTTTGCATTCCCAGAGTTTCAGGTAGGGATAAAGCAAGATATCTAATTTTGGCTGAGTTGAGTTGTGCATGATTTCCACACTCAAAACCATGAAATCAGTGATGAGTGCCTGAAACCTGGCCCAGCTTCACAAATCTCAGACAGGTCGTATTTGATATCAGGTAGTTTTGCCCATCTTGGGGGTCTAGGATGAATGGTTTCCCCCCTTATCACAGAGGCAGTCTGCCACAGAATGAAAAAAGGCTGAGGAAAATACATGTTCTCCACCGAGTCAACAGCTGATTACAGAATGAAGATGGCAAAGATCTCTTGCATCATGGGTTATAATGGCATACATAAAGAAGAGACTAAGCTAACAACTGAGACAGATTATACAGTTGTTTCTAGACAGCTAATACAGTTGTGTCGAGATTACTACCATTAGATCAAAACCTGGGCCGTAACCTGCATCTGCAGAGTTCTTGTCCTACATAGGAAATAGCTCGTGAGATCTGGCTGAAGGGTGCTGCAAGAAACCATATGATGTTTGTGGAAGGAGGGGATCCATTGGATGTTCCCTTGGAGTCTTTGGCTATAACATCACCCATGTCTGAAGAAGCAGCAAAAGGAGGTAACAACCTGCCTTTTCTGTTTTTATTCTAATGTGGGAGAATTATATCAATGTAGATTTGTCTGTCTCCATTTGTATTAAAAAAAAAAGTTCACAGGAGATAGCACCTCCAGCATGCGGGTACCAGAGTCAAATGCCAAAGAAGGGCAGATGATGATGGAAGGGGTTTGACTCAATATAAAAATGGCAGGGGGAAAAAAAAAAAAAAAAACTTATCAGGAGAAGAGTTTTCTCTAAATGGAATGCAGTAGAATTTCTCATCCATGTGAATGGCAGGCCTTACCTCATGTGGATTAGACAGTTTTTCAGTTTAGTATGTGAAAAAGGATAAACTAATAGTACAGCACAAATGTATTTCAGCTGCATTTCTGTAAATGGCTAGTGAAGATTTACTTTAAAATGCTTATAAAATTCTCACATGTATGCACCCTCAGCATTGCTCTAATTACATGATTCCCAAGTTCAGAGACAAAAACCTTAGAAGTAGCTAATAGACACTAAATGGGAGGGTTGAATGTAAGATAGGGGTTTAAATTCAGAGGAGTTATGTAAAATACACCCATTTAAAGATGCAAAGGAATATACGTGAGTGTAACTTACACGCTCAGGGGCCCAAACAGAAGGATGAAACAGAAAAAGCAAAGAACATGTAAGATGACACAAATTAACCAGACTTCACCTTTCTTTAAATTCACTCTTCCTTCCAACCCATTGGTATGCAAGTCAAAGTGTGGTAAGAACTGTTCAGACACTCTTGTTGGTGGACTTTCCTATTACTGGCCTCTCTGCTGGTGCCTTCTAGTGTAATTTACACCATCTTAGACCAACTGATCAATAAGTCATTTATGCCAGACTTGGGACCAACATTCATTGGCTGCTCTAAAGTTAACTTGACCCATGTCTGTTTAGAGCTGGAAGAACCAGCAAAGTCCCTCCTCCTGAGCCTGGAGTACATCCAGGGAGAGACCTCTGGGACTCCGGCAGTGAGGGAGCTGAAAATCGGGGCTATACGGACAGCTCAGTTTGCATCAAAGAAGGTAAACAAAATGAAAAATGCACTTGTATGTGTAACTCAGCTCAGAAATTGAGTCAGCAGTTGCGAATGGCTACCAACTGCTCTTGAGACTCCAGAGCCGGTAGAGATCCCACATTAAATGAGTTTCTCATCTCCATTAAGCCTAACACCATATTATAAAAGCATTAGTATTGTTCGAAAGGATAGAGGTTTATTTTTCAAGGGGAGATGAGGAATTAGCAGGAGGATATTAGAAGAGGATAATACAATTAGTTGAATACATTTCTCCCCTAATTCTTAAATACATAATAAAAGTATGAATAAAGACCAAATTAGCAGCTTTCACATTAACAACAACTGCTTATAAAAACAACATTCTGAACTTACACTGAGCTGCAGCTTCCAGGGTTTGTTTGTTGAATGATGAAACAGACTGTGGTCAGGGCCGGCGCTTCCATTTAAGCAACCTAGGCGATTGCCTAGGGCACCAGGATTTGGAAGGGTGGCATTTTGCCGCCTGTGGCAGCAATTTGACAATAGGGGGTCCTTCTGCGGTGGATCCTTCACTCGCTCCGGGACCTGCCGCCGAAGTGTCCCGAAGACGGGGGCACAGAAGGACCCCTCCTGCTGCAGAATTGCTGCCAACGACCGGGAGCGTGGAAGGAACCCTGCCTAGGGCGCCAAAAACCCTGGCGCCGCTCCTGCCTGTGGTCCCCACAAATGAGACTTCAAGAGAACAAATTAGTTTAATTTCATGAAAAATCCCTAGAAAACTCTCCTTTTAGCGAGAGTGTGTTTCATGACAACCAAGCACATTAAATTCACTGCTTGTTTTCATGTCTCAGGAGCAAAAGCACAAGAGGTTTGGCAGGTGGGAGGCACAGTTCTGTAGGTTAGGGTGATGTAGCCTATAAGTAAAGGCGTTTTGTATCCAAAAGCTGAGCTGGCTGTAACCAACAGCGTATGTTCTACTTCACTAACTGTGCTTGTCCTTGCTGCAGAACGTAGAATTCAGTTTGGATAGCCTACCAGTCCTGCAGCAGAAGGGATTTACCATCGAGCCTGTTAAAGGAACAGTGGATCGTGGTCAAATCAAATGCATCAGTGTTTCTTGGGTGCCACCTGCTGACTTTGATGTACGTTAACATTTCCAAAGCATGTTGTTTGTTGAAATGATTGTAGACTGGAGGGAACAGAGTACATTCTCACTAGCTTTCAGGATCAGCTCAGAAGCAAGTCTTTGAGTCATCATCAGTGCAGCTCACTTTGGACAGAAGTTATAACAATTAACCTGCTAAAGTTAGTGTCTGAAAACAGGACAAAGGGTCTAGTAGTTAGAGAACTGAGAACAAGGACTGGCTGTGTCACCTTGGGAGCTTGCTACATAACTTCTGTGCCTCAGTTGATCCATCCATGAGATGAGAATGAAGGGCGTAATCATGCATACCTTATACGAGGCATTAAGATCTTTGCACTTACATAGCATCTTTCAGCCAAAAGTTTATTAGTATTAAATTAAATTAAAGTCACTCCTTTGGTCAGATTGCTTAGGAGGGAGTCATTTGATAAGGTCTCTCACACTGGATTTCAACACAGAAAAGATTTTCTGCTGCCCCAATCATATGAAAGCACAGACAAATTTAAACGCATGATGCTGCAGTACCCAGGCTGTGGTATCCCTGGATTCCTGTCTCTTTCATGGAATCATAGAAATGCAGGGCTGGAAGGGAGCTCAAGAGGCCATCTCGCCTATCCCCCTCTCCCCCATGCTGAGGCAGGACCAAATATACCTGGGCCATTGCTGACCGGTGTTTGTCCAACCTATTCTTAAAATCCTTCAATGACTGGAACTCCACAACCTCCCTAGATAACCTATACTAGTGCTTAATTATCCTTAGAGTTAGCAATTTGTTTTTGTCATATCTAATCTAAATCTCCCTTACTGCAAACAAAGCCCGTTAATTCTTGTGGCACCACCACAGGGACCAGGGTTTGCCTTGGTTCCTTCTACAGGGCATTGGTATATGTTTACAACACTGTTCCTGCAAGGTGAGATTTTCCTCCATGTCTCATCCTCACATGTTCCTTATTCCTTCTCTCAGTCTCCCTCTGTCCGCAGGGATCCCTGTGGGGGTGGCAGCATGACTAGTATCTTCCAAAAGTAGAAGGCTGCTGTCATTCTGTGCAAGAGGTACTAGAGTTCATGGTATGAGGCCTTGATATTGACTAAGGGCTTCCTGGTGATCAGAGCTGGCTCTTACACAACTCATGGATGAAGGATCTCCATTTCCTTCCCAAACCCACAGTACAGCACAGTATGCCACAGCCACACCCAGCTTGTTGTCATGGCTGTAACCGGATGATGTCATGCCCTCCACTAGGGAAGGAGTACTCTGTTATTTCCAGCATTCATTAGGCTAGCGCAGTTATTAAGAGAGATTCTCTATAACCATAACTAGCACATCTGATAAACTTCAAGATATTAAAAAGGCATAATTTACAAGATCAGACTTTTGGCTCTAGGTGCCAGATGAAGAGGACTGCTTACACTTGGATATTCTTTGTTTGTAGCCAGATCACCCTTTGATGGTGGCAGCTGTACTCACCTTAAAAGGAGACATTAAAGAATCTTACAAAGTCCTCTTCATAGCCAGAGCTGTGTGCACATGAACTCCCACCAAGTGAAGAATCCAAGCTAAACCTTGCAAAGAATCACCTGAGGATTGCTCAGGCTGGTAACTCATTATTAGATCTCAGAATGTAAGGAGCTGGTGCAAGAGACTTCAGAGATCATTTTAGTTTGTACATGCAAAGATGTGATCGCTGCAGAAACATTTCTGCTTTTGTATGAACTCTAGGAGTGACAGCTTTCAAAATGAATTTCTTCAAAGAACTGCTTTGTAGAGTGTGTAGAAGAGACCTTCTGAACACAGAAAAGATGGCTGATGGTGTATTATCCTAGTTATGGACCTAAGCCTGAGAGATACCATGCATCTACAACTGCCCTGAACTCCAGTGTCAGCTCAGACCCAGATTTTTAAAGGTATTAGGCATTGCTGTGCTCAGTGTTGCAGTGCCTAACTGATTTAGGAGCCTAAACTCATTTTCAAAAGGAATTTAGGCACTTAAAAGTCTAAATCCCATTGATTGTTAATGCAATTTTGGCTCCTAAGTACTTAAATCCCTTTGGGAAATGAGACTTAGGCATTGCAACGATGAATGTAGCAACCCCTAAATACCTTTATAAAGCTGGGCCTCAGGGTGGGGGTATTTTCTTGTCAGTGTGTGTAAGTTTGTAAACAACATATTTTTCCAACTGATCCTAGTTTTTGGTAATAGTTTTAATAAATATACAAAACAAGCAATAAACACACAAGACTTTTTCTTGTCTAAGACTGGAATTAAAGCTTCCATAGAAATCTCTCCCTCTGCTCGCACCCAGTGGAAATCAGTTCCCATGGTACAGTTTAAACTCCTTGCTGTTCTGTACAATCAGAAGAAGAGGGATCTCTGCTCTGTGCTATTGACTGCATCACAGGATCTGGTTGCTTGGACCCCCATCTTAGAACCACTCAGGTAATTTCATATTGTACATTCATGTTCCCTAGGACTTTTACTTATAAAAGTGTTGATTTCTCCTCATTACCAAGGAGCTAGGCACTAGCAACCATTGCAGAGAAAGCCAGGGTTGACACGGGAACATTAGGAGCATTAGGGAGACACAGAACCTCTCTTCACAGGTGACCCTTTACCTCCCACACACACTTCCCAAGACACCAGGGTGGAGCAGTGGATACTGCCCCTTTTTCTCAGGACTTTTTGTCATTTGGCCCAAGTTTATTTCACATTAACCATTTTGCTGCTGGTTTTCCGCTGTACCTTCTGTATTACAGACCATCTATTAACTTTCATTGGACTCAGTGGGGTAAGAAGTGCTATACCTGGTATGTTCAGCAGCACAGGTGAGCATAAAGAGACATACCCAGAACGGAAAGAGGAAGAAGAGCCATGACTAAAAGTCTAACTATAGTCCTGGCCCTTTAAGACTCTTCCTGTCCCACAGTAAGGGAGTCTTATTTTCCTCTTTAAGTCAAGAACTCAGGGTTATGCAATGGAACTCATGCTGCAGCCCAGGAGGTATTTTAAAGGGCTGGGATCATCTTGGTCTAATAAACACCATCAGTGTATTTAGATGGATCACCACCTCCTCCCCTGCCGCACAGCCTGTCCTCTTCCGCTGCCATTAGTGAGCATCAGATGGAGCGTGTCAATAGCCCTGATTATGCAACACACAAAACATGGCATAACACTAAGTCTGTGGTTTGCTAGTTATAGAACTTCACCAGGTGGAGGTAGGCACCTGACAGTATCTTTAGGCCACCACCTCATAGCTTGTATACTAATTCTATCAAGAGACTCTCTGTAGCTTAAACTGGATCTGCAGAGTTTTCACAGAGATTAATTTACCATTTCAGGATTCCAAGACCTACTGCACAGTAAAGACACTGATAGTGTTGTGGAAACACAACCAGAGAGAACAGAGCAGATCTTAAAGACCCAAAACACAAATGTTCCCTGCAGTCACACTCCAAACATACACAGACCTGTTGACACAGGAACATATTGACTGACTAGAGTGCAGACTGTTAATGTGAGAGAAGGAACCTCTCCCCTTTCCAGTCACGTCAGCAGCTGCATATCCTCAGCTCCAGTCAATGCGAACTGAGTGCACATGTAACCCACACACCACCTGGGTGTGGTGGTGTGTCCCATCTAGTGGCACAGAGACCACATTTTTGGGAGGCGGGGGGGTGAGAGAGACATTCTGCTGTACAGCCTTAGCTAACCACCAACTGGCTGTTTGCTCATGCACCAAGCTCCAGAGGTCCCCAGTTCAATCCCAGCCTCTGACAACCGGGGGCAGGGTGAGGTGTCTGTTGGGATTACACACACAGGGAACAAGCCAGAAGTGAGACCCAGAGATATCTCCTTAAAAGTATATTTGATTGCATGATACCACTGCAGGGTTCCCCAGTAAAGGAAAAATGCTCTGTATTATTTGTACCTGCAGTGCCTAGCGGCTCTGATTGGGGACCAGAGCCCCACTTTGCTATGTGCTGGAATAAAGTTGACAAGCTATGCCACAGGATTTTCATTTACTACAATATATTCTATCCTTAGGTATGTGTACACTGTAACTGTGCTACTGGAGTGCTGTAGGGCAGACTCTTCCTACATTGACGGAAGGGGGTTTTCCATTGATGTAGTTAACCCACCTCCCCCAGAGGTGCTAGGTTAGGTTGATGGAAGAATTGGCTTAACTACGTTGTTCAGGGATATGGATTTTTCACACCTGAGCAACGTAGCTGAGTCAACCTAACTTTTTAAGCACAGACCAGGCCCAGTACGTGGTATTTGTCATAGCCCTGAGCAACACAGCGAGGTCGATCTAATTTTTACACCAGGTCTTCGTTTAGTCAACGGCACAGCGCTATGCAGCCTGGTCTTCATTTAAAACTTGTACCGGGTTAGTTCTGTTGGTCAGGGCTGTGAAACCACCACACCCCTAGCTGACATAGCTGCTGATGAAGCCCCCAGTGTAGACATTAATATGCCAACAGAACAGTGCTGATGTTATTCCTGTACCAGCAGGAAAACTCCTGTCAGCACATGCTGCACTTATTTAGGTGGCTGTGCTGACATAGGCTCTGTGGTGTAGACACAGCCATAGCCTAAGCATTGATACTTCAGTGGTGACCCTGCTGTACTTAGTGCTTCCCAACATTTCACAAACACCAGCTGAGATTATCCAGGAATTTTGTACAGAACTGTCAATTACGGGGAAAGTCAGATAATTATTATCTATCTGTGTTGGCCAGTCAGTGAACTCACTCAGCCGGCAAATCATTCCAACCTCTCTGCTGAGGCCAGCTCTTCGGGGTGATAATGGCCCACCAAGGGAGGTGCAATAGTACAATACTGTAAAAAAACTAATTAGACTGCAGCACTCCGCACAGCTGATTTACCATCTATTTATGCAAATAGCAGATAACTATATGTTACAATCTATGTAGGTTCCACAGGACATATTGTAGTGCAATCCATATGCATTACTACAATGCATCTAGATAATATCAGTGGGGGCCTGACTCTGACCTCACTTAGGCTGGTTTAACTTAGAGTAACCCCTTGACTTCAAGTTACATCAGCATAAGTGAAATCAGAATCAGGCCCTGTAGTGCAGATGTGATAGGCCAGGGTAAAAGAGGGTACTGTGAGCATCTTCCAGGAAGAATGACAGAGAGAATGTAGAGAAATGGTTAGTGCTTGAGACATGAGGGTCTGATCCTGCTGGAGACCTCACTGGCAGCTGAGGTTCCATAGCACTTTGCACAACTGGGTACTAATAAAGCAATCTTTACAGTGTTCATATTGCAGGCCCTTGGGGAAATGCAGAGTGAAATAGCTCAAAGACAAATGGTCTACTTAACTCTAGCTGTGCAGGAACTTGAATTTCCATTTCAAGGAAATTTCCATAATTTCAAAATCTGATTTTGTTCCAAATCACAACAAAACCGAAAAATTCCAAAATTTCCCACACTTTTTTATATCATCATCATAATCATATTATTATTATTTTAAACAACATTAATTTTGGGTCAATCCATGTGTTCCATTGTGAAGAAATTGGAACACTTCAGATATTGACCTTTTTATGTTATATAACAAACAACATTTTGAAATGAAAAATTATTTTCAAATGTTAAAATGAAATCTTCATTTCAATTTTTTTTCCAAAGCCAAATTTCATTGAAATCAACACACTCCCATGAAACATTTTGATTTCAATGAAACAGCATTTTCCCAACAGAGAACTGTTCCACTGGAAAATTTTCAAACAGGTGAGACTAACCTGTTCAGATCAAATGTTTCTCCTGTAGGAGACAATCTTGCTTGCTGCCCAGGCCACAAACTTTAAAGCTGGGAAGGTCAATTTAATGTCCAATACATCATCTAGGTGGGTGGACTGTATGAGAGGTGCATCTTCTCCAGCTCTGTGGACTATGAAGGCAGCAAAAAAAAAAAAAAAAAAAAGCTCAGCTGGTCTTTATTTGCCTCAAGCGACAATGGAAATGCTGCCTATGGCCATGGCTACACTGGTACTTTACAGCACTGCAACTTTCGCGCTCAGGGGTGTGGAAAAAAAACCCCCCCTGAGCACTGCAAGATACAGCACTGTAAAGCCTCAGTGTAAACAGTGCCGCAGCACTGGGAGCGTGGCTCCCAGCACTGCAAGCTACACCCATAGAGGATGGGGAGTACATGCAGCGCTGGGAGAGCTCTCTCCCAGCGCTGGCACTGTGACCACACTTGGAATTTCAAAGCACTGCCACGGCAGCGCTTTGAAGTTTCAAGTGTAGCCATACCCTGAGACTTTACTAGAACAGGTGTGTGGCTGTGCATGCATGTGAGAAGAGCCATAAATCCTAGATTTGCTATAATTACTAGGTTTTATGGTCTGCCTACCTCAAAGGTGTTTCAGTGTCTGGAGTTTTACTATGACAAATTATGGATAAGGCCCTGCCCCTGGGCTTTTTCTTCCTCAGCAAAAGGAAAAAGCATCCACTTCTCACAATTACTCACTTGAACAATCAAACAGTCACTAAAATACTTCTTGCCCTGTCAACCATCTGTCCTGGCTATAATGTAGAGCTGGCCTTGGTCAATACTGAGAATGGCTTACAACCACACCATTTATAGATTATTGCATTTGCCAAAGAACAAATTATGAAGGTTCTAAGAGCAGAAACGGTAAACGCCTTTCACATTTCTGACTTATCAATCCTACAGAACAAGAACTCCATGCAGATACAAGTCAAACCTCCAACCTCTCCAGAGCTCAGACTCTAGTACTGCTGTGAAATAACCTTGTGCATGGATTCTGGTTACTGACATGCAAACAAGCACATCACGACAGACAGGTAATAATGAGTCTGTTTCCAACTTCTTTGGATACAGCACAAGTTATCAACCTTTAGCGTAAAACTTGGCAGTAGTCAGGGCAGCAAACTTAAGATCCACCCTGTGACACCCTGGCACCCCAGTATTCACCATCATGTAATTAGGATATGTTTTATACAATGTATGCCTTGTGAGATGATATTTTAAAAGTCTTGATCTGCTAGACATTAATATCACATTGGATTGTATGTGCTGTCAACGTATGTGAAGTTTGGCTATGTACGCGTTACTGAAACATGTCGTGAGGTTGAAAAAACACCCACAAGGATCCTTTCAGGTACAACAGTAAAAAGGTCAAACAATGTTAGTGGCTTATTGAGGAAATGCACACAAGCACAAGGATTACCCCAGGAACTGGGTACAACAGAAACCTCTCAGAGATAGCACTACACAATGGGAACTGTTTGACCCAGGTCACAGCAAAGAGCTTTCCGGCATGTGGGAAAAAGATATAAAAGGGGGGAAATGACATCATGGGGGACCTCACTCTCCCTACAACAACACACCTGGAAACATCTGAGGAATAAAGACTGAACGGGGGGGAAGTGATAGTCCAAAGCTAAGGGATTGCTAGCCTGTGTATAAAAATCTGGGAAAGCCAAGCCAAAGCAGCTTGTGCCTTAAGAATCTGCCAGCCTGTTTCTCATTCAGTGTGAGAATTTGCTAATTCTTGTCCTACCTATTTAGTATGTTAAGCTCAGTTTGCAACTTTTATTTATTTACAGGTAATCTGCTTTGATCTGTTTGCTATCACTTATAATCCCTTAAAATTCAACTTGTTTTTGTTTCGTCTAAAACCAGGTGTGTGGACGGACATCATAACTGGGGGGCAAAAAGCTGTTGCATATTTTCCTCCACATTGAGGCAGGGGGTGAATGTCAGGAACTTATGCTGTACAGTTCTCCATGCAGTGCAAGACAGTATAATTTGGGGTTTACACTCCAGAGGGGGGTGTGTGCCTTAGGAACTAGAAGGTGCCTTAGCTGAGCCTTCCCATGCAGAGCTGATCTCAGCATCTGTGCGTAGCTGCAGCTGGGTATGTTCCTACCTGTATGTGTCTGGAGGGGGCTTGAGGGCCTGTCGCAGCACTACAGTATAAAGGGAGTCCAGGCTGGTGAGTCAGGCTGGGTCAGTCATACCCCAGTTCCATGTGGCACCCCAGGGGGAACCTGTCACACACCCATTTCTAATGAGCTTGTATGATCCCTCCGCAAGGAAACAAATCCAAGATTCAAGGATTTTCTTCCTCTACACAGCTATAGTCAGCAGCATGCTGCTAACGTGGGGCTCTCATAAAAATGATCTCCATTAGTCTGTGATGTCCCCATGTACCAGAGAGCTGCACATGACTGCAGAGAAGCAGCTAGCATTAAAAGTTCTCTGAGCACATTCAAAGAAAGAAGCAGCACCCAGATGATTATCAGACTTCTGTTCAGGTACATCTACCTGGAAATGAGTGGTTCTTGAAAAATATTATATTATCACTAGAACGCAGAGTACCTGAGTTGCGTAGTTTGAAATGGGAATTTGGCCAGTGGAAGGGGCAGATGAACTCATGATATCCACAGGAAATTGTTTTAAAATTACATGACATTTAAGGTCTGATCTAACACTAGCTGACAATTAAAAAGACCTCCTTTTATGTCAGTGGACGCTGGATTAGCTCCTTAATGCAAAATGGTACATTGTCATTTAGGATTTTGAAGTGCGTTCACCAATTGAGTCCTGCTTCCTTCTCTGGTTGTGCTCAGAGGGCGCTTCAGCGGGGACTCTATTTCCATGTGCCTCAAATTTATGGGGCTGACCACTTTGAAAACAGCACACTGAAGGAAATGGGCCAGAGGTGTGATTCAATAGGGCACTTGCTATGTCCCTATTCCAAAGGCAAATATTTCCTCTTCAGAAGAATTTGTATGAGCCTTAGGGATAAGCTTTTTCTAGCAGAAGGGATTTACTAGGATCCAAGCATGGAGAGTAAGGTAGAGATGAGTCCAGAGGCAAGGAACCTGCCCCAACCTTCCTTTCAGTTTGGCAATAGAATTTTAACCAGTGTCCTGTATTCAGCATATCACTGGTACAATGTTTCCTAAAACTAAATCTCAGTTGTAACTAAACATGAGCTCAACAAACTACAGCAAACAAAGAATCAGACAAGCAGCAAGAGGTGAGCTGTGACCAGGGCTGGCTCCAGGCACCAGAGCAGCAAGCAGGTGCTTGGGGCGGCCAATGGAAAGGGGCGGGATGTCTGGCTCTTCGGCAGAAGAATGAAGCGGCGCGTTGGAGCTGCCGCTGAACTGCTGCCAATTGCGGGTTTTTTTTTTCCTCCCCCGCCGCTTGGGGTGGTAGAAACGCTGGAGCCGGCCCTGGCTGTGACCGAGAGATTTGGGCTTTGTGAGATGAGCCTTTTCCCCAAGCACAAAAGTACATTAATTCAGTTGTCCACAAAATACACCTGAGTAAGATGAGTGGAGAGAAGTTTTGGTTAGACACATATTGCTAAATTCTTTCCAGGGGTAAATCAGTGAAACTCCACTGAAGCCAATGGACCAGGACCCATTTACACCACTACAGAATTTGGCCCTGTGAGTGGCTAGCTGTTTCCATCTAAAATGGGCTGAGATAAAGAGATAATGATGATGGTCAAAGATATTACCGAGGGGGTTGATAAGAGAATTGGGGTGAGACACTTGTTTGAACAGACAAGTGATCAAGGATGATGTAGAACAGATCTGGACTTACAGCGAAATGGGATGTAAAACTGCATTTCCTGATATCTTACCAGGTGGTAACAGAAATGATGAGCAGAACATGGAGGAGGGGGAAAATATTATTAAAGGTTATTTAAGATTTTGGTAACATAGGTGCTAACTTGCTTAGTTCCCAGAGGGTGCTCGACCCCTGCTCTGCCCAAGACCCCACCTCCATTCCCTCCCTTCCCCCACGCCCCACCCTGCCTCATTCCACTCCCTCCCCTGCCTCTTCCTGCCCCCACTCCTCCCCGCAGTGCCTCCTTCATGCTGCTAAACAGCTGATCTGCGGCGGGCAGGAGGCCCTGGGAGGGACGGGTAGGAGCTGATTCACAGGGCTGCCGAGCACCCACTACTTTTTTTTCCTGTGGGTGCTCCAGGGCTGGGGTCTGTGCCTATGTTTGGTAGGTAATGTGTTCAAGCACCTATGATAGGGTTAATTTTTATAAGGCAATGGTACCAACACAGCTAGCAGCAGTGTCACATTACAAAGGAGTGATGAGCTAATGAGAGTTTTTTCTGATGATGTAGGGCAGATCTTCAGCTGTTACAAGCTGTGCTCCATTGAGGAAATAAAGCATACAGTTTTGACAGTGAGGGTAGTTGATCACTGAAAACAATTTACCAAGGGTCATCCGCATATCCCAGCACTGATGATTTTAAAATCAAGATTGGATGTTTTTCTAAAAGATCTGGACTAGGAATTATTTTGGGGAAGTTCTCTGGCTGGTGCTATATAGAAGGTCATACTAGATGATCACAGTGGTCCCTCCCGTCCTTTAATCTATGAATGGCCAGTTGATTTACATCAATGGAGAGTCTAGCCCATACATGTTTGTGGCCAGGGCCGGTGCTACCATTTAGGAAGACTAGGCGGTTGCCTAGGGCGCCAGGATTTGGGGGCACCAAAAAGAGGCGCCCTCCAATTTTTTTTTTTTTTTTAAGTGTTTGAGCAGCTGCTGCAATGGAGAGGGAGTCTGAGCTGCCACTGGCAGCCCAGGGGTTCCCCAAGGTCAGTGCGCCATTGCCGGCAGCCCGGGGTCCCACTGCACAGTTGCTGCTCCCGCCTCCCAGGCTTGCGGTGCCAATCAGCTGTTTGGCACCGCAAGCCTGGGAGGAGAATTAGAGCCGGACAGCGTGCTCAGAGAGGACACGAAGCAGAGGTGAGCTAGGTGGGGAGGTACCGCAGGGCTCCCTGGGCCTAGGGGTGGGGAGCTGCTGTGGGGGAGGGGGGCGCCTCAGGGCAGAGAGGAGCTGCTGCAGGACTAGGGGGGCGCAAGGTGGAAGTTTCGCCTAGGCCGCGAAACTTCCTTGCACCGGCCCTGTTTGTAGCACATATTATCCCAGTAGATAGGCAGTTTCTCTGAAATCGGACAAGATGGAAATTCTCCCCCTCCTATCATGCACCTGCAGTTTCAACTGAGCTTTGTTAAGGTTACACAGTGCTGCACAAGACCCAACCCCACACCCCAAAGCATTCATTTTACAATCAGTTTATTTTTCTAGTTTGCTTCCAGACAGTAGCACTCTCCCTTCTAATAGCAAAACAGGGAGAGAGAAAATGGTGAAGACAAATGGCTGCATCTCACTTCAATGAAGCAAAGAGTCTGGCCATTTACATGGCAAACTACTTGGCTGCTGATTTAGAATACAGAGGTGGAAACAAGAAGCGGTTTGCAAATATCAACCACTCAGAATGTAGGAGAAGGTGGCATAGGAACAACAGAGGAAAACATTAAACTAACTCTCACCCCTGCACTGAGAGCCTACATAACATTGATGAACCAGAGTTACAAGGATTTAAAGGGTGTTGCATTCATCTAGGTCTATTCTCTTAATAACAGATCAAATGACTGAGGATTTAGCATACCAACGTGACAAGGAGCCACTGCATGGGGAGGGCTGGCTGTTCTAAGGAGAGGGCGCAGCCTGTGCAGAGAGAGAGAGAGAGATACTCAGTGTTTTCACTGACACCACAGAGACAGTTTGGATTGCACTCAAGGACAATGAAGGTGCATGTTTATACAATTCTCCTGTAGTCCTTGAAACAGTTAAAGAAAATAGATTTAAAATGATGCATCAAAGGAAAAGCAGCCACAAATGTGAGTGCATGGGTGATGGTTACTTACTGACTGAGGTGTTTGCAAAAAGCAAGGATGGGCACAAGCTGTTAGAAAGAAGGCAAACTGATTTCCTAGGCAATAAACTCAGGTTCTTTTGGATTTAATCACTGGAAGTGAGAAGTGATGAGTGATAAGAAAAAAGGGATACTGTGTCTACTCCGACCTCTTATAACCATATAAAATATTATTAAAAATACATACAAGGCTACATACCAGAAGGCAACACACCCAGTTTAGGAATCTTCCTTCTGGAAGAAGCCAAAATAACTTGAACTGTGACTCCAAGGGGAAAGTGTCCAGTGGACTAAGGGAAATAATTGCAAGAATATTTAGGAAGACTGCAAATATGTGAAAAGGTGGCAGAGGCCACATGCTTGGAATGAGATAAGACAGAATAAGAGCAATAAACAGAAAGAACATAGCATATTCAAGGACCGGAAGCTACAAAAACAGAAAAACAGCAGCACTTTAGAGTAATTACAGGAGCAAAAAGGAAATACTGAATATTGAATTGCAGGAATCATAACACTGTAAACTCACAGGTGTGACAAAATAAAAGATAAAATGCCCTTTACTGATGAGCCAGAGACAAGAGGATAAGAAATCAGCAAAGGAATGGAGGGCAAAATATTAGACTCATGACAGAGGATGAAGAGTAAAGAAGAAAAGAGTCATTTTCTAGCATGGGAGACCAGAAAGAAAGGAATAATAATGGATATTTCCAAGCAATCACATTAATAACTATTGCTGCTTGGAAAAGGGTCTCTCCCCTCTGTGGAAAATTTTTCATCAAAACATTTTACTTTGCTGTCAAAAAAAATGAAAACCCGAAAACAAAATGTGTCAGTTTTTGGTAAACATTTCTGACCAAAACATGAGAAAATTTCAGCTGAAAATGTTTAGTTTCAACCAACCTTATTATTAATATAAAAAAGAATTTACCTCAACTGAATATCATCTATTTTATTGTTACGTGCAAAGTGCACAGAGGGTAAATCAATGTTTGAACCAATAAACAATGCTGTATGTGGTCTTTTCAAGAGCTGCCCAAAACTTTTCAGACAAAACAGTTTTCCTTCAGAAAATGCTGTGTTGATAAAATTGAAACATTTCAAAGAAACATATTGATTTAACTGAAAATTGACTTAAGAGTCATGTTTCATTCAATAAAGTCATTTTGACTAATTTATATTATATAAAAATCTAAATGAAGTGCTTCGACCTTATAAAAATACAACACTTCAAGGTGATCATTTTGATATTTCCAAAATGAAATTTCTAAAAAGTTTCATTTTGCAGGAAATTGTGACTTTTTTTCCAATTAAGAATGAATGGAAATGTTGGAATTTCTCATAGAACAGAAATTATGAATTTTAATCAGCCCTGTTCTTTTCCATTCATTGTGATAAAGTTTTTAATAGTTGGGAGGGGAAATCCTTCATTCTGGCCTCAGAGATCCAAAACAATAAAAATCTAGAAATAAACAGCGCAGCCATAAGTGTGAAATTAAGATAATGGAATGAAACTGTAGTTAAAGTTCATAGCGCCATGTCAGAATAAAACCCCTGATATTTACAGCATAGGACAAAGGAGCAAGACTATGCGGAAGACAATTTTCATCTGTACAAATAAGTTACAAAACCAAGTCAATCACCTGGACATTTTTAAAGTCAATTTACCCATGAAAAAGGAATTTCTGACGTATGCACAGTCTAGTGGTATTTTAAACAACCCAGGAACTATCTGGCAGGAAGGCTAGAAGGGGTGTTTATATAGAGTCATTAACTCTTATCTCAAGATCACAACGGAAAAAGCCCAAGAGGACAGACGTATGGAATGAAGGGTTATCATTATAACAGGTTGTTTGTTGTGTTGAGATCCTGACAGTATTTTTTGCTATATTCAGAAAATTGTTGAGCCATACAATGGCTTCTCAGCAGTATGTTTTCCAAATAACCGCTAGCATGGAGTTACCTCCATGCTCAGTGTAATCTGCTCACATGAGGCTCATTATATAGAAAAGATATGTTATAGACACAGCAGGATATTACAGAGTCTGTATCAGCAAAAAGAACGAGGAGTACTTGTGGCACCTTAGAGACTAACAAATAGCCCACCTCAATTGATTAGTCTCGTTAGAGCTGGTATGGCAACACCCATTTTTTCATGTTCTCTGTGTATATATATCTTCCTACTGTATTTTCCACTGCATGCATCCAATGAAGTGGGTTTTAGCCCATGAAAGCTTATACCCAAATAAATTTGTTAGTCGCTAAGGTGCCACAAGGACCACTCGTTCTTTTAGCAGGATACTAGATTTGTTCAGTGCCAAGGCGACTTCCAGCCAGCTGCTATACATCTTGTTTTTCTTATGCATCATTCAAGAATTCTTACTTAAAGGACCAGACCACAGATAAGCCAGGCTGGCTTGTTTAAACTGTGCACACCACACCTCTGAATGGAAGGGAAAGGAAAAGGAAAAATGCAAATACTCCAATCTAGTTGCCCAATTTCCATTATGGGATGCATCTACTTCTGTTTACTGATTTCTAGATAGGAAAATAGTCTGATCTGGCCAGGCCTTCATGAGTATGACATTTGCATCATGTTGTAAGACTCCTACCACTTTATGATACAGACCAGACTCATTACCTTCAGAACCTCTGCTTGTCATTGTAAAGCTCTGAATAAAATTTTGAATGAAAAGAACAGAAGAGAGAATAAAATGTGTTTATAGCTGATACCACCCTATTTTGTTTACTTCAATTCATTCAAGTCTAAACAATTCGCTGATGGTGAAATATTTAATATGTCTTGCAAGCAGAGTTCTTGGAGTGTGGAAAAAGGAAGGCGGCCAGGGTGATTTGTAGATTCACCAGAAGGAAAGGGATATTAGAAAGAGACACACACACACACACACACAGTCTGGTCTGAAGGCCAGTAACTCTCTGCATTTTTGCACTGATGTAGCCCTGTTGGTTCAAACCCCTATTATAGATGTGCTGCACCAGTATAAAAAGTGACTTGTGCCAGCCTACCTTTTCCCAGTTTGCACATCCGTATAGCTACACTAGTGCAAACCCGTCCTCCTTCATAGCAAAGTCCCAACTCATTATGTGGCCTTGAGCAAGTTATTTAACATCACTGTGCCTTAGTTTCTCTCCCCCGCCTCCAATAAAATAGGGACAATACCGACTAACCTGCCAGACAGGGATGTTGCAAACGTTAGTGACTGTTTGGGGAGCGCTGTGAAGCGTTATCATTGCTTGTAGATACATCACTGGAAGCTTAATGATGTCATGGAAAGAAGTTCTGCTCCTGGCATCGGTAGAGCTAGAGTTTAACTAGGGAGTCCATGTATTTAGTTAGCCAGGAGACAAAACCCCTGTCTACTCGCTGGCCAGGTGGATGGTAGAGTGCCCTGTTTGGAGATAAATGTACTACACTTGCCATTCTAGGCACATGTAATGTCCTTCTGCCTGCCAGAAAGAAGAGCTCTGTTTGTCTAAAACCCCTGGTTGTAATTCTTGAAGGCAGAGAAAATCCCAGGAGTCAGAGGTGCAGGGCACACAATCTGGATGTTACAAGGATTCCCTTTTCATATCCATACACAAATCATTAACCCTGACAGAAGTTAGGACTTGGGGCCTGAACCCACCTGAGTCATAAAATGATTTATACTTTGATCTATCAGCAAGCAAATAGAAATGGGGCCGGACACATCAAATCAGCTGTTATTTCTTCACAGGCATCTCTATCTGCTTACCACTGCTTATGCCCACAAACAGCAGAGGTCTGGGGAACGTGCATGTTTGACTGTCTTTGGCTGAGTAAAGCAATGGAAAAAGCCTGAGCGCGCCCTTTCTTCCTTGGAATGCTGTTTGTCAGAAAGAGAGAGCACTGCTGACCACCCCCTTCTTTCCTACACACATTCTGTAGGACTAAGGCACGGTCACTGGAAGTTTGGGGGTATGCTTGTGTGTTTTAAGTCTTCTCCCTCCCCTTGATTGGTTTATTGCTCCCAGAGGCCTGAATAGCAAATAAAAGACAGCAGCAGTTTAAATTGTATTTTAATGTTATTAGGGTGGTGAAAGGGTGACCAAGATAAAATGCAGCCATTGATGAGGTGTCAGAAAGAAGAGTCAGAGCTGAGAATGGGCCCTTTCTCCCCACCTCTGGCTGAGGGTACTTTCAAATCATGACTGTTGCTGCAAGTAAATGACTCAGTGAGTCACTGCCATGCAAAGGAAGCCAGTGAATTGGTTTCACTCATTTTGCACAGGTAGGTAATCCTTGACATAACTAAGTTTAGTCTAAAAAGAAACACATGAATGCTCTGTTGTCCCCAACTCAGATTGTGAATGGTGCTGCTTGATTTCAAAAAGAGAGCTGCCAATTTGCTGTTTCCAACAATGATTCATTAAATGGGAGTAAATCTGGAGTAACTCCTTGGAAACAATGAGATTCGTGACCCCAGCATCACACCCATTGCTTTCAGGGGGTTTACTCTGAGCACACACCAGTGTAACGGAGAGGAGAGCATGGCTCCTCACTGCACTGAGAGTTGCCATTTTAATATTTATTGCTAGTTTCTAGCAGGAATATTAAACAGACAAGAAGGGAGTCTTGTCATAGCTTTCCTACTCAGTTCTGAACCTTAGAGTTCAGAAAGTAAGATGCTAGCATGAAACCTCCAAGCTTAATTACCAGCTTAGATCTGATATCGCTGCCACCAGACAGGAATTTCAGTGCCTGCCTTACTCTGGTCTCCCCAAAACCTTCCCTGGGGGACCCCAAGACTCAGATGCCCTGAGTCTCACAACAAAGGGAAATAACCCACTTCCCTTCTCCCTCTTTACCTCCTCCCAGGCTTCCCCTCCCTGGGTTACCCTGGAAGATTACTGTACTTAAACTCCTGGAATTACAAAACAGAGAGGAAAATTCACCTTTCCCCCTCCTTCTTGTCCCTCCTACCAATTCCCTGGTGAGCTGCAGGCTCAATCCCCCCTGAGCCTCCACTAGGAAAAAATCCAACAGGTCTTAAAAAGAAAGCTTTCTATAAAAAGAAAGAAAAAGACATAAAAATGGTCTCTGTATCAAGAAGACAATATACAGGGTCAATTGCTTAAAAGAAAACATGAATAAACAGCCTTATTCAAAAAGAAATACAATTTAAAACATTCCAGCAACTACACACATGTAAATACAAAAACAATATAAAAATCTATATTGTCTTATACCTATACTTACAACTGGGAAACAGAAGATTAGAAAGCCTGAAGATAGAGAGATCCTCTCTCAGAGCCGAGAGAGCACTAGAACAGAACAAAGAACACACACCCAAAAACTTCCCTCCCTGAGCTTTGAAAAATCCGGTTTCCTGATTGGTCCTCTGGTCAGGTGTTTGGTTCCCTTTGTTAACCCTTTACAGGCAAAAGAAACATTAACCCTTAGCTATCCGTTTATGACAAGTCTGGTCTGAAGACCTGGATCAGGAGAGGAAAACGCAGCTCAGTATCAGACCTCTGGCAAAGGGAGCTGAAATTCAACTTTCTTATCATGATTTTTCTTTAAGAAAGCTTAAAACTCACCCTAATGTTGGACTTGTCCAATATTCATCAGACTTTCAAAAATTATCTGATTTTCTGGGCCTGTGTCTGATCATATTTACACCACTGACCTCAAAGTTTGGTATGGAGGGTCACGGGAGCTCCTCTTCAGCTGCAGTAAAATCTTGGTTGGCAATAGTCTCTCGCCCTAGCAGCATAGAGATTCAATAGCACCCGAGCCCTCACTACAATGCTGTCTAGCTTCACTATCATTACAAAACAACAGTACATTATTCTTGCCTTCCTCCTGTAAGCAACCCCATTGGGCCTCATTTCAACACAGCTCATCCCTAGTCGGCAAAACACTTTACATACTAGACGGGAAAGGGATAGACTTACGGAGACGCTCTGCTAAATGAGGGCATTAGTCTGTATAGCTCAGAGGGAAAAGGTCAAGCAGAAGGCACCATGCCCGAGTGTCTGGAGGCATGGGACGTTTCATTCCTTTATCTATAGCAGGGCAAAGATGTTCAAACATCAGCACAGGGCAGGAAAGACACCTCCTCAGACTACTCCTGACAGGACTTTTTTTTCCCATGTAGGGGCAGGAGGAGGTCTTGTCTGATGGAATTTATGAGGGGAAAGAAAGTGCTGCAGAGTATTCACAGCACGTGGGCAATCGTAAAAAGCTTCCTCCAGGGCTATTTCCTCTCAGGACAATCCACGCCCAGCCACCCGAGAGTCATGTATTAACCTTTCGGAACTAGGAGAGACTTTGCTGTGCTGGAATCTTCTCTGCCTTCAGAATAGTTAATTCCTTCCTCTTCCAACACCAGACTTCCTTCCCACACCCTCCATCCATCTAATCGCCACCAGGGTGAGCTGGGAACTGAAATCAAAGTGTGGCAAGAAACAAAAGGAAATGTGGCACCTGAAGAACACTTCAAGGAGTCAAAGGGGAGATGGTGTCAGGTGTGGGCCAGGATACACTGAGAAAGGAGGGCCAGAATCAGGCCCCAGACGTGGTGCTAGAACAATTTTTATAGTGTGTGCAGTGAAGGCGGAAACCATGTATTTGGGCTGTTATTCCTACTTCAAGCCAGGGGGTGCGACAGCAACTCTTGCTCCAGCCCTATGGGTCCCAAAGCTTTCCACAGGCACTAAAATATTTACATTGGGGGAAGGGTTTAATTATTAATAATGTCTGTTTATTACAGAGGTCCGAATGTGCTAGGCATTGTACAGACACAGCACAGAGCTTAGGATCCTAATAGATGAGACAAAGGGGAAAAGAGAACATACAAGCCATGTGCCCAGAGGGGAGCCTGCCTCATTCACAGCACAGAGATTCAGGAACCCTACTGGGAATCACTGTAGAACAGCATCCCCTGCTGCAGGATTGCCCTATTCTGTTTAAAAACACAGGTCCAAATTCAACCCTGCTGTAACTCCAGTGAGGTCAATGGGGTTTGTCACCAGGGATGAATTTGGCTGGCAACATTGCTTATTCACCGACTCCTCCCTCCATTGCTGCTGTAACTGGTGAGACCTTTGGAGTGGGATGTGGAAGGAGGAGAATGCACATCCTGACAGCCAAGCTTCCTGGTACCCTATGTTGTAAATGAGTCTCATACACCTGGAAGGCAAAGTCCTACCTGACTCTTTGAAGCTGATCCTGCCCGTGCTGAACTCAATGGGGAAGCTCTCATAGGCTTCAACAGGAACAGGAACTGTGTTTTAAGGATTGTTCCTGTGATTTGTAAGTCGGTTGTAGGATCCATACCTCTCTGCAGATCTGTCCGTCCATCCCGCAAGGCCTCATTGAGCAGTCAAATAATGCAGCTAAAATCAAAATGTGAAAAGCTCAGGAATCAAGCCTTTGGGCTGTATGTTTATGGGGATACACTAGAAGACAAGTAACAAATACAACCTGAAAGGAGATACTCAGGGACTGATTCACACTGGAGTAAAGCAGAAGCAGCTCCACCAAGGTCAATGGAGTTAGTTACATTGGTGTAGGTAACATCAGAATGCACAGTGACATCCTGGCTGTATTGGAGCCAATGGGAGTTTTGTCTTTGACTTCGTTGGAGCCAGGATTTCACCAAAGGTCTTCAAACATGTCAGCTCTCCTCAAAGCTTAACATTAAGACTTTTTTCTCTCCCTTGCCTCCTACTTTCTTTAGCTATCTCTGTTACTATATATATGGATTGTAGATCTGTTTTATTTATATTAGATTATTATTCATTAGACCATTCTAATGATCGTTGCTGCGGAAAGCATAACGTTCATGTCAAAGCGTTAATGCAATTCTATATTATATAAACAGATCAATTGTTTTCTATATAGTCAGAAGCAGGCTATGCAATGGGACATACTCCCAGTGAATGCTGGTACAATGAAACACCTTTTATACAGCACTCATCCCCCTGCTATCCATGTGCCTAGAAATGCATAGTGAAATGGAACAAAAGATGTGTATTGAACGTGCACTGCAATGTGCAGACCATAGTTCTGGTCACAGAAATCATTGGGGGGGGGGGGGGGGCAGGGGAGGAAATGACTCAAGCTTAACCGGAGATTCACTGTAACTAACTCAGAGGTGCGTTTTTACAACAGAAGAAAATAAGCCAGATTCTTCTGTTGCTCTGGATATAGGCCAGTACAAGTAACACCTGAAAGCAGTATTTGACCCAACTTGTCTTTCACCCCAAGGAAGCCTTCAGGACACACATTCTAACAGCCACCTGCTGTATTCCTAGACCGCTGTTACTGTACCACTCAGATGCTGGGAGCTTCAGAAATGGTAACTCCTTCCAACCCTCACCCTCCCTTTGCAAGCAGTGCTCCAAGCATGCAGGACATAAATTGCAGAACAAGATAATTAACTTGCATATCGCCATGTGCTACTAATTAGGTTGGGTTTGTTTTTGTTTTTTATAGCTGCATCATGCGGAGAGTTAAGTAGCAAATGTACACACATAGCTTCAGCTAGGCAGGTAAAGAGCAAGAGAAACATATGGTTTGGCCGGAAGTGAAGGCTGGTTCTGTTTGTCTTCTTGCCATTCGTTCTCATGAATATTCTGCACACATGGAAACCTAGAATTAAATATTTGCAGAGCGAAGCCATGGCCAGAACTTCGCCTATAAAACAATAGTTTTATGTTCAAATGGCAGCACCTGCCAACTGTACAAACACCCCCTTCCCAGGCATAGTTCTTCCCCATCTCCTTGTAATTCCATCTACTACTCTAAGTCCAGTAGTACATACCAGCAACTCAGCCAGGCTAATTATTTAGTTTATGGGTAAGAGGCAAATATATAAGAGAGGCCAGATTCTCAGCTGATGTTAAGTTCCACTGACATTAATGCTGATTTATGCCAGCTGAGAATCTGGCCCCAGCATGATTTTGAAACAGAATGAGAGTATTAAGCAAAAAACATTATCTCAGATTTCTGTGCTGTTTCATCTGGAAGTTAGCAGAGAGGCATGTGGCACTTTCAAACCTGATTTTTACCAGATGGACATCCTGTGTTCATTTATTGAGCACAAGTGAAAATAACATAATAGTTTAAGTATGACTCAGTGTAGATTTAGCCATAGACTTTGCCTCACTGAGCAATTACTCACTCTCAATGTATTAGGTTTTCTCACAGTATATAGCCAAATCTGGAAAACAAGGGCAGTATTTAACAGAACCAGGGATAAGTACCTATCCGAATATTAGTACATCCTCTCTGCCCAATCCTTGCATTTTTCAATCCCAAATTCTCTGCTCCAATTCAAAAAATTGTTCCAGCAGGGAGATGGGGCAGAGACCAGCGAAACTCATTTCACATGTATTTCCCTTCAGGTGGGTATCTGCATCACAGACAGCACTTATTGGTGCCCTCCAAGCCTTTCTAGGGGCAACAGCCAAGAGACCAGCCTAGTGTAATACGGGTCTGACATAAGACATCTTTATTTCCTGGTACTTCTCACATCACTCAGGTTGGTTCATAATCTGCAGGCATTTTATGGCATTGGCATATTGGTCAAGAACCATCCAGGCGTGATTAAGGAATGAATGGTCTGCAAGCCATTCGTATACGGTGAGCCAGAAAAGCCAGCCTCTGTGAACCTCCAGGTGCAATTTACCAAGGAACTTTCCCTTTTTGGGGAGGGGATGGGGGTGCCTCTGGCCTAGTTATATCTCAAGCTTTTCCTGCAATAATGGAAGTGATGAGAGCAACTCAAAGTCAGAAAAGTTACTTTATAAGAGGCATTGCTGATGAACCTCCAGTATTTTCTTCTCTTGCTTCAGTAACTTCCCAATCAAATTTGCTCAGTGTTACAAATCAAAAGGATGATTTGCTCCTCCTAACAATACAGCAAACTCTACCTGAGATTTTAAATTACAAATCACGCTAATTCTCCTTTTTACTTCACCAGCACCAATTCTTCTGACTGCAGAAAAAGTTAATGGAGTTGATGACGCAGAATCCAGTTCACTCAAGTTCATTTATTTTTATTTAAATATCTAAAATAATAACAACTAATAATCCAAGGCTCCAGGTGCCTTAACACCACGTAATGATATAACTAAATCCCAACAGCATTAAAATGATGAATGCAACAGGGACTCAGCCAATCATCCACTTACAAAAACTCCTTCCTTTTGTTGCCATAGGAAGAATACCTTCAGCCTTCCCCAAAAAACCCTATCAAAGCAGATGTCTTTTGCAGTGGGACAGGTGGTCACCAAAGTCAAACTATTTCAGACCCATGGTAGTGACAGAAACTTGTGTCTAAACTGACAGATCTAATTCAAAGATGCAGAGAAGCAGATATGAGTGTTAAAAAGGTACCATTTTAACTCACGATTTTTATGATTACAAGACACAGAGGGTCAGACTCCCATCTGGTGTAAATTAGCACAGCTCCACTGAAGTCAATAGAGCTAGGCTAATTTACACCTTCTGGAGATCCTTAGTTTCTCTTTTTTGCTTAACAGCAAGTTCCTTTGAACATTGTACTACATAGCTGAGTGTGCTATGTACTCTATTGAATCTTCCTGTTGCTGGAGGATATTGAGATGACTAATACTTTTTAAATTTATTATTTAACTGAGAAAAATGATTAAATACATGAGTAATATTATTGAAGTCACCCTTTTCTTTGCATATAGAAGAGGTGGAGGAGGAGGAAGACATGCACACTATAGAGCTATGTAATTGCACTAATGGTTACCAGGTCATCTAGACATAAACAGTCCCATTGATTTGCAGGTAGCTCTTTTACCTAACTTCATTAATCATTTCTAGTCTAAGTAGATGCGACTATGTTTTCCAATCTGTTGCATTAATTTTATGCAATAACTCATAAGGAGTCCTAACTCCCATTCTCTAGTGGGCATAAATTCAGATCACAAGAGCTGTGGACATTTTGATTGCATCAGAGTTCTGCATCTCATGGCAATAAAGGCAGTTAATAAAGTAAACAGACAGTATCTACTTCTCCCGACAAATAATCTTGCAGGAATAAAAGGGTTCCCATTTTATTCAAGTATTTAAGAATCTGAGGTTTACATTCAGCATATTTAAGATATGTACATAACAGTTAGATTAAGGGAATGGGAGTCAGGACATGTGGGCTCTATTCCCAGCTCAGTCGCTATGAACTTGGGCAAGTCACTACCTCTTCCTCAGTTTTCCACCATCTGTAAAACTGAAGTGATATTGATCTACTATTGGACTCAGTAAAGTTCTACAGCTTGTGTTATGCAGGAGGTCAAACTATATGGTCAGAAGCGTCCCTTCCAGCTCTAAACCTAGGGTTGGATTTTCAGAAGCTCTCAGCATAGACCTAACTCCGCAACCGTTGGCAGCAACAGGAGTTTTACCATTAACTTCAGTGGGAGCAAAGCCAGGCCAGTATTGATTGCTTATGAAAACGGCACCTCTGAAGCACTATCTAACATGCTAAGTGCCATCATCATCACCTCATCTCATCTCACCTCAGAAGGGTGTCAAAAAGTTTAATTAGTGTTTGCAAAATGAGTTCAACTCCCCAGTTGAAAGGGGTTCTAGAAGCAGAAACTACTTTCATTCCTCTGTTCTTGCCTTGATATCCTATTGAAAGCCAGTGCAGAGGGTGGAGGACACATCTGATGTGCTCACAGTAGCCTGCTTTGCTGAGGTGACACACTGCAGCGTTCTGTACTCTCCTCATATGATCTCAGGTAAACTGGATAATTTTCCCTCTGATCCCACTGAGGGTTACCAAAAGAAACTACACCATCTACCCAAGAAACTCCCTGAAAAAGCTCAAGAGCAAATCTGAACAGACACAACCCTAGAATCCCGAGCAGGGGTGTTCTATCTGCTATCCAAGATCCATAAACTTGAAATCCTGGATGCCCCATCATCTCAGGCATTGGCACCCTAACATCGGGATTGTCTGGCAACGTGGACTCTCTCCTCAGGCCCTACGCTACCAGCACTCCTAGCTATCTTTGAGACACCACTGACTTCCTGAGGAAACTACAATCCATTGGTGATCTTCCTGAAAACACCATCCTAGCCACTATGGATGTAGAAGCCCTCTCTACACCAACGTTCCACACAAAGATGGACTGCAAGCTGTCAGGAACAGTATCCCCGATAATGTCATAGCAAACCTGGTGGCTGAACTTTGTCCTCACCCACAACTATTTCACATTTGGGGACAATGTGTATCTTCAAAGCAGCAGCACTGCTATGGGTACCTGCATGGCCCCACAGTATGCCAATATAGAATATTAGGGTTGGAAGGGACCTCAGGAGGTCAGCTAGTCCAACCCCCTGCTCAAAGCAGGACCAATCCCCAGATTTTTACCCCAGTTCCCCAATGGCCCCCTCAAGGATTGAACTCACAACCCTGGGTTTAGCAGGCCAATGCTCAAACCACAGAGCTATCCCTCCCCCACATTTTTATGGCTGACTTAGAACAATGCTTCCTCAGCTCTCATCCCCTACGCCCCTACTCTACTTGCGCTATATTGACGACAACATCATCATCTGGACCCATGGAAAAGAAGCTCTTGAGTAATTCCATCATGATTTCAACAATTTGCACCCCACCATCAACCTCAGCCTGGTCCAGTCCACACAAGAGAGATCCACTTCCTGGACACTACAGTACTAATAAACGATGGCCACATAAACACCACCCTGTACTGGAAACCTACTGACTGCCGTACTTACCTACATGCCTCCAGCTTCCATCCAGACCACACCACGCGATCCATTGTCTACAGTCAAGCTCTAGGATAAAATCGCATTTGCTCCAACCCCTCAAACAGAGACAAACACCTACAAGATCTCTATCAAGCGTTCTTACAACTACAATATCCACCTGCTGAAGTGAAGAAACAGATTGACAGAGCCAGAAAAGTACCCAGAAGTCACCTACTACAGGACAGGCCCAACAAAGAAAGTAACAGAACGTCACTGGCCATCACCTACAGCCCATCATCAAGAATCTACAACCTATCCTGAAGGACAATCCATCACTCTCACAGATCTTGGGAGACAGGCCAGTCCTTGCTTACAGACAGCCCCCAAACCTGAAGCAAACACTCACCAGCAACCACACACCACACAACAAAAACACTAACCCAGGAAGCTATCCTTGCAACAAAGCCCGTTGCCAACTCTATCCACATATCTATTCAGGAGATATCATCATAGGACCTAATCACATCAGCCACACTATCAGAGGCTCATCCACCTGCACATCTGCCAATGTGATATATGCCATGTGCCAGCAATGCCCCTCTGCTATGTACATTGGCCAAACCGGACAGTCTCTACGTAAAAGATAAATGGACACAAATCAGATGTCAAGAATTATAACATTCAAAAACCAGTTGGGAACACTTCAATCTCCCTGGCCACTCGATTACAGACCTAAAAGTTGCAATATTACAACAAAAAAACTTCAAAACAGACTCCAAAGAGAGACTGCTGAATTGGAATTAATTTGCAAATTGGACACCATTAAATTAGGTTTGAATAAGACTGGGAGTGGATGGGCGATTACACAAAGTAAAACTATTTCCCATGCTTATCTCCCCCGCCTCCACCCCAACAGTTCCCACATCTCCTTGTCAAGTGCTGGAAATGGGTGATTTTCCTTACCACTACAAACAGTTATTTTTCTCTCCTGGTGACAACAGCTCACCTTAATCATCACTCTCCTTATAATGCCTATGGTAACACTCATTGTTTCATGTTCCTGTGTGTGTGTGTGTGTGATTATATACCTTCCTTCTGTATTTCCACTACAATCATCCGATGAAGTGAGCTGTAGCCCACGAAAGCTTATGCTACAATAAATTTGTTAGTCTCTAAGGTGCCACAATTACTCCTATTATTTTTGTGGATACAGACTAACACGGCTACAATTCTGAAACCCTTCCCCCTCTGTGGCCCTCTTGACCCTGGATCATTACCACAACAGGGTTCTGTCACCTTCTGCACTTCATGAAACAAACAAAAAGACCTCTGATCTAGGCCTAGTCTACACTAAAAAGTTAGGTCGACCCAGAGATTTTGCTCAGGAGTGTGAAAAATCTACTCCCTAAGTGGCATAGTTAAGCCGACCTAACCCCATTGTAGACAGAAGAATTTCTGTCAACCTAGCTAGTGCCTCTCAGGAAGGTGGATTACCCCTCAGGGAGCTTCCCCGCCTCCCCTGCCCCAATCTTGGCCACATAGTTAGTGTCACTGAAGCATAGACAAGCACCTAGTCATTTATATGGCAAGATTGTGAAACTGTCCCACAAGTCACACCAGGACTAATGTCCTTCACTTGGCAGACAACAGCATTTAGACCAGGGATAGGCAACCTATGGCACGCGTGCCGAAGGTGGCACGCGAGCTGATTTTCAGTGGCACTCACACTGCCAGGTCCTGCCACCGTTTCCAGAGGGCTCTGCATTTTAATTTAATTTTAAAATCCTTATTTACTTCTCATACAATAATAATTTAGTTATATATTATAGACTTAGAGAAAGAGACCTTCTAAAAACATTAAAATGTATTACTGGCATGCAAAACCTTAAATTAGAGTGAATAAATGAAGACTCAGCACAGCACTTCTGAAAGGTTGCTGACCCCTGGTTTAGACTACTTTCATGTCAGTCAAATTATTGCAAATCAGAACATGCAGAAACAGTTTCTTAAAAAGGCTAAAACATCTGCACCTAGGATATGAGCAAGAACAAAGACGTGAATGGAGTTACCACTGAGGCAAATCAAAAAGCCAGGATTTCTTCATGCAGAAAAGCATCATCCATATCAGACTCGACCTTGCTTTCACAGTTACTCCCTCAAGATCTGTTAATATTTGAACAAACCAGGCTACAGAGTAAACTCTTCTGAGCTCAAGGGCATACACTGCATGTCCTTGGTCGGTCTCAGTCACATTATAAATCTTGTTTGGATTGACACTAACATGCCTCAAACTAGATTGACAGATGGGGCTTATCATTGAAATGGTCTAAAAATATCATTGCTCCCCCCGCCCACCCCATTAGGAGTACAAAACTGGTGGAACTAATCCATGCTGACTTTATGTCAAGACCACTATACTCTCCGCTCTCCAGCTGCATATTTGCTGAAGGACCAGAAGAGGATTTTGGCAGGAGACAAGCCTATACTAAAAGGGTTTGGGGGACTGTGGGCTCTGGATCTGAATGCACCCCCAGGTTTTCCAAACCTGAAACATAACCAGTTAAATCTTTCCTAAACCCAAGCCACTGATCAACCCCTTGCCATCTGTGACCCTCTTCCCCCTACAACATGTCTGCCCACAGACACTAGCAACCTTTCAAAAGATATTTTCTTTTCCAAATACCTGGTTGCCATTGACTTGATCTGTACAGTGGTAAAAAGAAGAGATAAACACTGAGTATGACTCTGTTTTGGTTCCAGGAAGCTTAACATGGATATTGATCCAGGTTAGGCTGAGCTTGAGGTTCATGGGGGTCTCACTGACAATTCTGACATGTTTTCCACCATCCACAGTGGAAGAGGGCTTGAGATCTGCTGTTCTTGTGAGATCTCTGCCGCCTCTACAGCAAAATCTCATATAATTTTAGTGACAAGTGAAGTGAAACCTGAAAAAAGGCCCCATCCAGTTTTGGGTTGGATTTAGGCCCAGAAATTTCAGTCCAATATTCCCCAAGTTTTCAAATATTTAAAAGACATTGAAAGATTACAGTCTACCTCTGGCTTCTTTATACATGTGTCCACAGGAAAGGCAAAGATAAGGACAGGTCATAACATACTCTTCAGTGGGCATCTGACATAACCCTGAATGGCAAACCTCAGAGTACACCAGGCTAGCTGCTCGCTAAAACTCATCACGACTTTTCATTCAACTTTTCATTAAAATAAAAATTTCTGTGGAAAAAGTCCATTTTAAACACTTTTTTGGGGAGGAGAGGAGGTTGTTGAAAAACTTTTCCAACCAAATGCTGAAAAATTGTGGCCAAAACAAAACATGTGGATTTTTGTTCAACTTTTGAAATTTGTTTCCATTTTCATCGATTTTTTTCCACAAGAACAAGCATTTCCTAGCAGTTTTACCATTCACAGCTAGCCATCCATTCAAGAAAGGTAATCTCTCTTTCCATTCACAAAAAAAATCTTCATTTTTAACAAGTGTGTTCAGTATTTGAATGTATTGAATGAAAGATCTATGCCAAACACACTTTATCCTTTGGATGGGCTGCTGGTTAACTCCTCTTGATGACCTGGAATTTTCCCAAATCCATCATACAACACATCTTTGGCTGGACATCTCCTTGATGTCCAAAGGAACAGCTTTACCTCCCTGCTTGCCCAGTTCCTTTGGATATCAGTGGAAAGTGCCCCACTGACTTCGATAGAGGCTGGGGGAGACGTGAGTCTGCAGGTCAGATGGCTATGATTTCCCTATAAAATCCTGAAAGCAGGATGACAGGTTTCAGTGGTAGCCATGTTAGTCTGTATCAGCAAAAAAACAACATGGAGTCCTTGTGGGACCTTAGAGAATAATAAATTTGTTAGTCTCTAAGGTGCCACAAGGACTCCTCATTTTTTTTTCAAAGCATTTTTTTTCCCATCATTGCTATTACATTGGTCTATTTCTTTTCCCCTAATATTTTGCCTACCATCTCCTATACAATCTCAGACAATTGAGGAGCAACCGGAAGGTCAGGATGGCAGCTTTCTGCCAGTCGATCTCCCCTCCGTGGGAGCCCAGGGAAGGAGATTTTTGGTTTGCTTTTAAATGAACTTTGTGTGTGTTAAACCAGGTTAAAGGTCCCTGGAGATTGTGATCAGTAGCTCACCACAGTTTGGCCTCAATCATGATCATAGCAGGTGAAACAGCAGGAAACAGGAAGCATAGAAGTTTTATGACAATGCAATTCCCCATGCAGAAAAAGAAAAAAAGAAATCCACTTCAAAGGCAACAGAAGTTTGGTGCAGAGGAGAGAAATGTTTGGGAGCAGTGAGAGCCAGGGATGGGCTTTTCTCCTGGATTCAGAGGAGCTAGACCTTCCCTCCAATGGTGTAAAGACAATATACCAGACAGGAGAATGGATCAGAGAGCTCAGACCGGGGGTGAAAGTAAGCCAGTAAGGGCTGGGCCAGCATACCAGTAAGAAGTGTCCGCAGGTACCAGCCTGTACGCAGCCAATGTTAAAGCACTGTCATGACAATAGGGACCCTACCGGCAGGGACACCGATGGGGGAGTAGAAGGGCGGGGGGTGGGTAAAAGGGGCAGCTGCCCCAGGCCCCAGCAATTTAAAAGAGCCCAGGGCTCCCAGACGACGACGATGATGCTACCACAGCAGCAGCCGGAGCCCTGGGCCCTTTTAAATCGCTGCCAGAGCCCCAGGCAGTGTGGGCCAGGCAGCATGGATGGGCTGGCTGGGGGAGGCTGCTTCCCTTCCCCCTTCCACCCAAGGCCCCGGCATTGGGCCCTCATATCAGTAAGTCTTCTGTGTTACTTTCACCCCTGGATCAGACCTTCTTGACAGAACTCCCTTCCATATTCCTTCCTGTGCTCTGCATTATTGGAGCTCACCTTCTTTCTTCTCTCTCTCCACCTCCTCCCCATGTCCTGGTGGTCCCCAGTTCTGTCCTGCTCTGAATTATGAGAGTTTCCCTACTTTCCTCTTCTCCCCACTCCCCTCCAGCTTAGCCCTGGTCTGCAGCATTACAGGAACTCCTTTGCTTTGCTTTCCTTTCTCAAGCAGGCCCTGAGACATTATGGAACCAGTAAGGTTCCCTCCACTTTCCATCCTGAGCACTCCTACAACTGCTGTACTAACCTAGTCCCTTAAGTAACAGTCTGAGACACAGCTGCTTTTAGCTTCAGCATTTCCTTCCATTTCCAAGAGGATTTCTGCTCACACTAAGACCTTGGAATCAGCGCACGCATGAGTCACAAGCAGCAACGTTTATACAAGGTAATTCACAGCACCCATTCATCTCCTCCCACAGGCAAGTCACTATACCTTGTATTTGTGAATGAATGTGTAGATGATTAGACATCAGCTCATCCTTGCCAAGTTCTGACAGCAAGCTGCTACGAGCGCGGCCAGAGTGACCTTTGAATGTTTCCTGCTTGCTTTGCTCAGAAAAGACATCCCCCTCTTTTCTTCTCGATAGAAAAAAGCCTCAGAGCAACAAAAGCTGAAAAAAGAAGAGTGACTCCTCCAATATATACTTGATCTCAGCCTTGGAATTTCCTTTCGAGAGTGCTGGGAAACAATTTCCTTAGCAAAGATTAATGGTTAAAACAATACATAGACAGATCAATACCAAACCTAAAACAGACAAGATGTGTGGGGAAACGAATTAAACTTTTCAGCTAAGGGGCAGATTTTCAAAAGCATCACTTCAGAGCACAAGTCCAAGGACTTTCAATGGGACTTGTGCTCCTAAATCACTTAGGTGCTTTAGAAAGCTCCCTCCTAAATTTCCAAGTAGGCTTCAACCCAGTCTCTAGAGTAGGTGAGGTTGATCTTGTAGAGAAGAAGGACAGTCTGGTGGTGAAGGCACTGGACTAGGACTGAGGATGTGGGGATTCAATTCCTGCCTCTGACACAGATGCCAGATGTGACCTGAGGTAATCTGTGTAATCTCCCTGTGATTCTCGCCCCCACCTGTAAAATGAGGGTCACGGTTCTTCCTCTTCCTCACCTTTTATCTGTCTTGTCTATTTATACTGGAAGGTGTCAGGGCAGGAACTCTCTTACTAAGTCTTTGTACCATGCTTCACACAATCACCTTTGGAGTCCCTAGGCTCCTTTATATTGTCTGTCACAGGTCAGGGCAACTGCACTTATATTCACCTTCTGTAGACCAGCCAAGGCATCCACTTTGAGACTTCTGGCTCCTCAGCCGTCACAAACCCACATCTCTTCCTCCTGACCATGTTTTTTCCAGGCTGTACGGTTCCCTGCCCACACTGTTATTCCCAACAAGTCAGACTGCCTAACCAGGCCAGTGTTTCTGCTTTGCTCTCTCTCCAGAGGCTATAAGCAGCATGATGGCTTGCAGTCATCAGTTACCACACAGCTCTAAGCAAGTGCATTTATTCTTATGGTAAGAGCAATACAGAGAAAACACAATCAAAACAATAAAATAACCCAGGCACATGCTAAAAATCTTAGTAGAAGTCACCCCAACTCCAACCTCAGGCTCTGGCAGGTGTCAGTCCTTCCAACCCTTTGCCAAGAATTGGGACCCTCCTTCTGACAGAAAGTTCTGTCCGTTTGCTGGATCACAAAGGTGGCCCTGAGTCAGTTTAAACTAGGGCTATTAATTAAAAAGTCCTTTCTTTGTTTGTTGGTCTCTAGAGAATCCAGTTTGAACCAGAATACATGAGCCTCTCTAGGAGGCAGTATCTCTCCAGAGCTGTTACAACTTGAGTGAATTTTGCCTCATCACCCTCCACTGGACTGTGGTCACCCTCCCCCATAGAATTATACAACCCCTGGCCCACAATGATATATAAACTTAATACAGTAAGATCTCCCAAAATAGCAATTTCCTGCACTATACCGGTCACACTGCCAATTAACAATACAAAACTATTCCAGTTCACTTGCCTAGATCAGGCAAGCAAATCCCCCTACCAGCATATGAAACAAAACAAAACTGTGAGCACAACTGCAATTTGGCCCATGGCAGAGCAAGAATTGCCCTTTTGCAGATGTATTGTTTTCCAACGGTCAATTTGAACATGTCTTTGAACAATTAAACAAGAGCTCTGTGTTATGTAGGAATGAATGTATGGAACTATCAGAATGACACTAACTAATACATGCAGCATCTCAGCCTAGTTCTGCCTCAGAGTGAGGACAAAACATTGAAATGAGCCAAGTCAAAAAGCTTCAGACAGAGTGACAAGCTTCCCTTTGCTTCTTGTCAGAAAGTCATTTTTTCTGCAGGGAAACAAAAAAGATCTGCGGGGAACATGAATTCTGCACACGCATAGTGGTGCAGAATTCTCCCAGGAGTAGTAAACTCTGCAGCAGACCAGAGTGGAGGGAAGCTGCCTGTAATTCAGCAGCTCCAGGATTTCCGTAACCAGGGCTGTGAAACAGAGTCATTCAGTCCTGTTTAGGAAAGCCAAATTAATAGCTGCTAAGTCTTTCATTTAGTGTTTCTGAATCCCTTTGTGTGTTTGCGGCAACAGCTTCCCTCACTGAGACAGTGCAGCTTGGAGAACTGTTCCATTAATGCCAGCTTGGCCTGGGCATTCACAACGGTGTGTTTACTATAAATGCTGGGACAACAAAGAGAAGAACAGCTTGTTTCTAGGAACCTCATACCACTTGCAAGAAAGAACCTGATTGGACACTGGAGAGTCCATGTGATGCAAGCAGGGATACAGATAGGCTGAGATGGGCCTTGTGCCAACATTTTGACTTCATTTTTCTGAGTAGTTCTGCTGTGACACTCAGAGATAGGCATATTTATCAATTCCATTGCCTTCCCAAGGTATTAGGGCCAATCAGCTGTGGAGGCATCAAGCTTTTAAATGCTGGACATGGGCATCACAACCTCTTTAGGATATCACAAGTTCAAAAGTGATGTGAGCTTTGTCAGAGGAGTCAGAAGTTTAAAAGGTCAGAGAAATAATCTAGTGTATAAACAGACTAATACTGAGAAGCTTCACAGAGTTCTCCTTATTGCAACAGAAATAGTCCTCATGATGGATGCAACATATAAAATGGACAAATCCAACTCAAATGGAATCGCAGCAAAGAGCTACATTATAATGCAAATTAATGCTTGCACTTGACAGAGACTTATTAAAAGGCCTGATCCTGATCCCTTTTAGTTCAACAAGCATTTTGCCATTAACTTTAGCAGAGGCAAGACCAGGCTGTAAAGGAACGAAAGGAATAAGCAGTACTCATTCAACTGGTGTGCACCTGCCTGTGAAATACAAGCCTAAAGCAAAGGAGACAATAGCCTATTTTAAACTACAGAACATTGTGCACATAGAAACCTGTTTCTAGAATGGATTTGTTTCCTGGCAGAGGAACAAATCAAATATAGACCTCACATACAATACCCTGTACAGTTTGAGCCTTTCTGCAGTTCCTATTCTCTCACCTTAATTCTTCCCAGGATAGGGCATTGCCATAGATTTTTGATAGATTGGATACTGAGGCTGTAGTGGTCATTGACTGTTTCCGACGGCAGTAATAGCTGAGTGAGGGCAACCTCTTTGTCGCCTAACATCATTCCAAATCTTCTCATGCAGAGTCCTTCTGCCTCCACCTCCCAGCCCATTCTGATGACTGCCAGCCTCAGGTCATTCTGGCAGAAACATCTAGAGCAGAGGTAGTAGGCGGACTATGAGCCAAATCTGAACTGCCAGAGGTTTTTGAATGTACTGCAAAATATGCATATTTACTTATTATCCTTATTATTATTATTATTATTGTGGTGGTGTCAAAAATGTGTCTCTGGAGTCTGGACCTTGATTATACCTTGACCAAGAAATTTGCATTTTGACAAAAAACAATTGACTACCCTGATAGAGAAAGGATAATTTTTATGGTTCCGCTTCATCTCTGTCCCAGGAAAGCAGATCTGATCATAGGATTGGACATAGCCTTGCTTAGGGATGAACAAGTAATAACTAGAACAAACAAATACAAAGCATTGCAGTTAAGAGGAGTTAAGAGTTCCAAGAACGTCAATTAAATGTAGAGTATTCTGAAACACAGCTGAAATCTCTTCTCTTATTGTTTGTTAGTTTCAGGCCACAATAAAATATTCCCTTTATCATCTGGAAACGGCTTTTTCCAGTAGGGATCATTTAGATTGCACACTCAGGAATTCTCTTTTCAATTGCTAGATCAGTGCTGGGTATTATTGATAATAATAGAAACATTCTGGCCCTGCAAAGCCAGTTCTTTTATCTTACCCTCAACTTTACCTTGTCTAAACACTTCAAAGTAATCACTTGGCAAAATCCTCAGTACTAGAGTGATAATATCCAGGGTGAGTTTCAGCTAATGAAGGGCCAAGTTCTAGCTGCATCACACCAGGAAAAACAGGATATATTATGGCTACACTTGGAATTTCACAGCGCTGCTGCGGCAGCGCTTTGAAGCGTGAGTGTGGTCGGAGTGGCAGCGCTGGGAGAGAGCTCTCTCAGCGCTGCACGTAAACCACATCCTCTGAGGGTGTGGCGTGTAGCACTTGGAGCTGCGCTCCCAGCACTGCCGCCCTGATTACACTGACGCTTTACAGCGCTGTATCTTGCAACGCTCAGGGGGGTGTTTTTTCACACCCCTGAGCGCGAAAGTTGCAGCGCTGTAAAGTGTGAGTGTAGCCATACCCAGTAGACAAAACAGACATTCACAGGGGAAACAGAGGCATAGAGAGATTAAATGACATGCTCAAGATTGCACAACAGGTCTGAGACACCTTGGTGTCTCGACTCCAAGTTCAATATCTGAGATGCATGCATTATTAGAAGAAAAAGAATTCTCATATGGGGAATGCCAGACATAAGAAGCAACTGATCAACTAGGAAAAAATTCCAAAGGGGAAAGTCAGAACTTCAGTCCCATAGCAACAGGAAGTTTGTTAAACAGATGCTGTTAAAAAGCATCATCTGCAACTAAAGAACAGTAAGAACGGAACGGAAGCAAATAGACCACATTTTCTCCAAAAGGGGGAAGGTTTCAGGAAATACATTTCTGAACAGCAAAGAGAAGAAACAAAAATAAATTATACAGCACAAGATCAGTTAAGTGAATGTTTGGCAGGCAGGAGGATAAGTTCATTAACCAGGGGAATTCCAAGCAATTAAGAGATGTTAGGAAACCGTGATCCTGTTTCAGTGAACAGGAATATCTGATAACCAGAACTGGACTGCATACACCATTAACAATTCACAGGGCACCTTCCAAATGGCAAGATGGGGAAGTAGGATCTAAAGAGAAAACAAAGTCTTGATTTATGGTAAGAAAAGCATAGCGCTCTACATTTGAAATATACCACATTGCTTGACCTAGTTGTCTCGACTTCGTGGTGATCTCACTGGGAACTGGTGTGAGGAAGCAGGCCTGCCTGCACTAAATGTAGCAGCACCACTGATAAATCATGCATGTGACAAGAAATATTTAAACAGTAACAGGAGAGAAGGGGAAGCGAGGTCTGTCATGTGAAAGATTTGTAGACTGAGCAGAATGACTCTGGTACAATCCGGTTACGATTCACAGATAGTCCTTGTCAGAGAGACATTGTTCAAATCCAGGTAGCGAAGGGCTGCTGTGGGGATCATGCCTATATTTCATGGTGCAGCTGCATGTGTGTGTGACTGGATGCTCATTAGCATTGAATGAAGCATTGTTTCAATGGCACAACTCCATCCTTTTAGAGATGTCAGAGGAGGTAGCTTTCAAAACATCTCTAAAAGTGGGGAGAAAGACTGGAAGGTTCAGGTGGAGTGATGTCCCCACAGGGATTTAAACTACGTTTAGTAGGAGAAGAACCAGGGGACTGATCCTTTGGCATCTCTCTCTCAGGACAATAAAACTCCAGTAGTAATCGTCAGTATGGGTTAGTGCCCATACTAATTGGTGCCACTCACTTTGCAAAGAGAGTTACACCATGCACAGATATGATGATTAAATAGATAAAACACACGCTCCATCCCCCAGCCCCCTCACACACAGAGAGAGTTTTAGGTAGCTAGTAATCAAAAGCTGCTAGAGAATTGGTGTCACCAGCACTCTAGCTTCTTTGTGTTTTACCCATTGTATCATTGACTTTTGACCTGCTCCAAGAAGAGTTAGAGAGCATGGGATCGAGAACAACTCTCTATGCTAGGATTCCCACTGCTGCTAGCAATGGGGAACTGAGCTGGATAGACAAAAGGTGGGAATTTTAAGAACATATAGTCTAGTGAACACACAGCGTGTCTCATGGTCACAGTGCTTGACATTGACAAACAAAAATAAATCCTCACCACACTCCATGCTAAAGGGGAGATAAGCAGCCCTCTCAGTTTTACACATGGGGGAACAGAAAGACGTTGAAGACCTCATCCAGCCCAGCTGCTGTGCACCCTCAATTCCCCCTGGCTTCAGTGGGACTTTGGTGAGGGGTCAGCACTTCCTGGGAAGAGGCTGTGTGCAATTTGGGCTGGGCCATTCAGAAAGCCTGTGTCAGAGTTGGGATTAGAACTCAAGTCCCCTGCCTCCTAGTCCTGTGTATATTTAATCTACTACAGAAGACTGTTTATTGCATCCAAATGCTTGAAATGCTCCCTGGACCCTACTTAAACTTTAAGGCACAGAGCTAATTGTTAGGAAAGTGAATGTTCATTTGAGGGCTTGGCATATTGTAAAGTTATTAGGTCTCCAAAGTCACAGACGGCATTAAAAATAAGAAATGAACTTTCCCAGCGTTAGCTCAGGTTACAGCCAAGATATAAATGAAAAAATATAAGGCCTGAGGTTCCTCTTTGTTCTTGACACTTCATCAGTAACTAAAGCCATCCATGTGTCAGCACTTAGCCATATGACTTGGAAATGCCATGTGTATTATTGGGTCAAGTTCATTCAGCCACATTGAAAGTTCTTAGTATAAAGCCCTGTTTAAACAGCTATTCTACGTCAGACCAACGATCCATCTAGCCTCAGATCCTGTCTCTGACAGTAGCAGATGCTGCAGAGGATGGTATCATTTCCCAATATGAGACAATCATGCATTGACATGTGCCCTGCATGAAACATCAGTGGTTAGGGGATGACTAACAAGCAGTATATTTTAAAACTGATAAGAGGAAATGTTATTGGATAGCTCCTTGTTCTTTGGGTATGAGAAAGATTAAATCTATTCATTTAAAGGGCAAGCACATTAATGTCTCTGTAATTTTAACCTATCTAGATGTCACAAACTTGATTTCCCAGTTGGGTTTATAAAAAAAAAAAATACATGTACATAGAAATATTTGCAGTCAGAGACAGTTTGACATCAAAAACATAAAAATCTAATGTGGCCTCTTTTCACAGAGGTAAATAGAAGGTACCAAGTTTCCGCTTGACTTTCACCCACTCTGACTGGTGAGCTGAGCTTCACAAGAGATGACGAGTACTGAAGATTTACATTCTTAGTTCAGGAGAAGGGAACTGTAGTGCCAGATTGCTGTATTTGTTGTGATGACCCCCCATGAGTATGGAGACCCCCTTAGGTCAAACTTACTGGTAGCAGAGAGCCCAATATGTAGTGAGCTGGGGAGAGCAAAATCTTTTAAGATATATTTAGCACCTTCATTGGACACATGCCTATGTAACTTATGATAAGTCCCCTCCTGCCAGTCACCTGTTATGAAAAGAGCTTTCAGAACATTCGTACCATTACTATTCCTGGAATACACAGTTTGAGAGAAAGTTTGGGATGAGAGGGGAGCAGGAAATCAGAAACTCTTTAATTATTACACAGTGGGGAAATCCAGTCCAAGGCCAGAGGTTAGGATGGGGTAGGATGACAGAACTCCGGTTTCTATTTCTGGCTCTACCATTGGCTTGCAATGTGACCTTGGGTAAATTACTTCATTCTTTCTTACCTCTCTTCCCCCATCTGTAACACATGGAAAATACCTACTTACCTGGGGTATTGTGAGACTTAGTGTTTGGAAAACACTTCAAGATCCTCACATATAGGGATCTACACAGCAATGCAAATTATTAAGCAGTTATTTGGCTATAGAAATTTATGAGAAGAAAAGTCTACAAAACTGCCAATGCTGGTTCAGGAAGTGTACAAACTGACAAGATACTGCTCTCCCTAATTCATTTGGGCTACTATATGTTCCAATGGGGCTATCAAGATATAACCATTTTGGTCACCAGTAGTCACAGTGGATGCATGAAAGGTTATGATATTCTGACTTCCAGTAAATAACTTCAATTAATGATATGTAAGACTTGAATGGGAGTTTGTTGCTAAGGTGTAAAACAGTGCAAGAATCACCTAGCTTCTGTACTGAATGATACATTGGTAGATTCTGCTAAAGAATTAATACCAAACTGAACACCAGATCACAAGTCAAGTTGCAAGACTTTGCCCTATGCTAACTAGTCAAAGTTTAATGACTTACAGAAAGAGTCTTACAGAGAAAACAGTATTAATGAGGTATAGCCAAACAAGCCAGAAACTAGACGAGCATGTTTAAAATAAATAACCAAAATGCAGTGATGCAGGCACTTTCCGGGGGTTTCCAGATTCTGTAAATATCAAACTTTGCAAATGATGTTTTCCCCATTCTCACATTGTACATGCAGTCTAGCTTGTTACTGTAGAGTGGGTAAGATTCATACTGTAAGGGTCAAACACTTTTGTGACTCAGGAGGATTTTCCCATTGAAAATTCTACATGATTTAGGGCTTGTCCATATGGAGAGTTCACAGCATTCTGGGATGGAAATCTACTGCACATCAGCCTGCCATGCACTAACTGGCCCTGTGGACCTTGCTACTGTGCACTAGAAGTTCTGTAGTGCACTTTGATCTTCTGCTGTTCAGAACTTGTAGTGTGGTAGCACGGTCCACACGGCCAGTTAGTGCACGTGGAGTGCTTTCAGCCTACACACCAGCATGCTCTGTGCAAATTCTCCATATATACAAGCCCTTAGGCTCCTTTAGAAATCCCACCCGTGGTATATAGAGTTGATGAGCTATGAACACTGCATGTCACCAACTCCAATATGTATGCAAGACCCAGAATAAACCCTGTAGTGTGTTACTACTGGTTAGCACTTATATAGGTTATGCCGAGGGGCAGCCTCAGACCCAGGAGATCCCAGATCCCTGTGCTCACATCATTATTTCTCTACCCATTAAGGACTACATTCTGAGCTCAGCAGGAACTGAGGATGTGTGGCATCACCTTTCCCACATTCTTCTATCGTACTCACATGGTCCGCATTACCTCACAATCTTCAATGGATCTATCATCACAACACTCCTTAGAGGTAGGGAAGTGCTCTTTAATTCCAATTTTCAGATGGGGAACTGAGGCTGAGAGTTCTAAGTAGCTGACCCAAGATCACACAGGAAGTCTGTGGAAGAGCAGGGACTTGAACCTAGGTTTCTCAAGCCCGAAACTAGTGTGCTAACCACTGGGCCATCCAGGACCAGCCTTTTTCCTACTAACACCAGATTCTGGAAGCCAGCCAGCTACCAGGGAATTTCCCAGCATAAGCTAGAGCAGTCCCAGGGGTCTCTAAGCTATGTTGTTATGACAACCCTATGGAACCATCCAGAATCCTAGTACAACTAAAGGGCAGAATGCTTTTGCCATACCTCCACCCTAGACCATGCCCTCACTCAAGGGCTGCATAGATATTCTACAATAAGGAGATGCACTGGCTTTGCAGTTCCGGTGCACCTGCAGCTTCAATCCCAGCCTCTACAGCTATGGGCTGCACAACGCAACTCACACCAACTATACTATTAGCCAAGTTATCTTAGCTGTTCTATTCCCACTACCCAGTCATGAGTGGCTTGTGAACTGTAGGGCCAAGGACTACGTACAGTATTGCTTTGATTCTCTAACACACACATCTGACCATCACTGGATTCAAGATAGTGATACATACAGCAGAAGTTTTTAACCTATTACCAATCCTCTGAAACACCCAGGCTCTGCTCAGCCATTCTGGGGGAAAAAAAAGTCTATTTTTGATATTAGGTAGCCACAATGAAGTGCCATTAAGAACTGAACCACAGATCCACAACAACGGCCACTTATCTGCAGGTAAATAAACATATTGGACCAAACCCTCAACTTGTTTGAACTGTCATAGCTCACAAAGAGTCAATGGTGCTAGTGTCAATTTACACTTGAGGCGGATCTGGACCACTGCCACACACAGCCTTTATAGGAGGTTTATTATAGACTCAGAATGAATGATAAGCTCAACAGTTAAGGCTATAAGATGACTAAAAAAAAATCACCACAAGAAGTGGCTGAACTGTGGAAAATAAATTATACTGCACACATCAGTAAACTTTTATTTATTAGAATTTTGTCACATGCTTGTCCAGTTGGCTGGATACAGTTTAAATTCACTCACTTTAAACAATCCCTTTCAACATTGTTAGGTGTAAAGGAAAGTGCTTCAAGTGTATCCCAGGATAACAGCAGTTCTGTTTTTGTGCAATGACCCATGCACCAATCACTGGAAGGAGTTGAAGGGATAGCTCAGAGCACCAATTTAAACTTGGAGAGAGACAGCGGGTACATTTTGGATGCAATTTTTCTTGGAAGTAATTAGGGGTTGTCAAAAGGATTATTTTAAGACAGTACTTCTGAGCAGCAATCACATGCAGCCTGCAATGCTAGTGTGCAGAGGCAATGGGTGATTGGGGAACCTGAAGGAAGGAAAAGTTAAATGAAAACAAATAAAAGTGGAGATAGGCCAATGGCATAGAGTTATGGACCAAGTTCAAGCTTCCCCAAAGTTCAGGGGATGTTTGGGTCTGGGGTTTAGGTGCAGCCCCACAGTTGTGGGTAAACTGGTTTGATTTTCAAAAGTGCTGAGCATCTACAGCTCAAATGAAATTTTAGGCACTTAGCACCTTTGGAAAAAAAAAAATCTGACTCTCAGCCCTTGAAGTCATAGGAACCACATGGAAGGACTTTTAAGGGAATCCTGTCCTGCACGTCTTGAAAGAAAGTCACCAGCAAAGTGGGGCCTTGGTCGTGGGGAAAGGATGGGTGAATCCCATGCCAAACTCCCCCCTCATCTCCAACAGAAGAAATGTAAAAAATTCTATCTACCACACGGAGAGCAATACCATAATTAAGCAACAGGACATGGATGTTCTCAGATACAAAACCAGAGGTCATCCATCATCTTCGCTCTCCCAAACACTGCATCAGTCACCTCAGCACTCTGCCTATTGGGACTAGTTATAATGAAGTGGCGTTTATGTATGAAAATTAAGAACAAAAATCAGTTGGTTGGGTGGAGGAGGTTACAGACTTACCACAGGTATACTGATCTCCTTCTTCTTAGTCACAAAGCAAAAGTACATCCAGTGGCCAAAAACCACGTCATAAGTATACAGCACACTATCAGTATTTTTTTAAATGAGTAAAGGCGGCAGTGTTTTCATTATCAGTGATCATGCTAAAGCGCTGTCAAGTACATTCTGCAAAGCTAACTCATCCTCCTCCTTAAAACTCTCCTTTCCTGTGATGCCTATAAAACTTAGCAATGATTAGGCTGCTGGTATGCTTGGAGAGCTGCCTATCATGCTGACCAATACTGTCTCATTGTTTCCTCACAGGTATCCATCTGCTGGCTTATACTTCAGCTGTAAACTCTCTGGGGCCGGGACTGTCTTTTTCTTCTGTGTTTGTACAGCACCTAGCACAATGGGGTCCTGATCCATGTTTAGGGATCCTACATGCTATGGTAATATAAACGAATAATGTTGTGTATGGACTGTAAGTTTTAAGGACTATTTGCTAGACTGTAACAAATATGTTTGCACAGTGCCTGGCACTATGAAGCCCTGTCCTGGATGGACGCTAGCCCTAGTGCAATAAAAGGGTTAATAATAAATAATAGGCTTTGCATTCATTCTAAACAGCAACGGTTCAAAGGTCAACCAACCAACATCTCAGCACTCTGGAGCATGAAACTGGCTTTAACAATCTCATCCAATTTCCCACTTCTATTGCATGGCAAATTAATCAGATAACACGCTTTGTTTTTAGAGGAACTACAGGACACCTATGAGAAGCAAACAATGAATCCTCCTGCTGTACTTTTTGTAAATACACATGTTTAGGGTTAGTCTAAAAGTTGCCTGAGAAACCACCATTTAGTGGAACCAGGAAGTTCCATGGCTTGATTTTCTATTGACCCGCACCTTATATAGAGATTTATACCAGTGCACAGTCGGTGTAAAACACTGCTACATCAGAATGGTACCATTTTGCGCTGCTGTACGTAAGTGAACAAAGGGCAGGCTAATGGAGAATCAGACCCATCGATTCAGTCCCCTCCAAAAAGTGATTTGGCTTAATTCTCATTTTGCAGCTGTTTTACACTGGTGTAACTCCATTCATACAGTGGAATTACTCCTGACTTGCACTGGTGTATCTGTACCTTCTATCTTTTCAATGCTTCCATCTGAAAAGATCTCAATAGCATGGGAACACTAGCAACACAGCAGCTAAGGGAGTCAAATTTGCCTGGCAGCGAACACTTCAGAGATGAAAGAGCTGCTTTGCTTGGCCTGTTTCAAGGTTTACCTTTTGAAATGGCATGTTGAGGATTAGGCACAATGTCAAGAATCTTAAGTAGCAGAACAGGTTTGGGGGATCCCAAGCAGATAAGAATTTTATTGTTAGTTATTTTCCATCACACCTTCGTTTTGCTACCTTCTACACACACCCCCAAGCCACAATGCCACTGCTTTACTGTTTAAGTGACACCATCTTTCAGCCATCTGTAACTGCTCAGAGAAGCAAGCAATAGTGTTATTGACAAGTCCAGCTTTTCACCCTGGCTCCATGCAAACTCCTTTTGTCTTGTAAATTTAAGTGACGCATTTCTCTAAAGCAAATGTTTTTCTTGGCCCTGCCCATTCTATTTTAATTCCTCGTGTGCCCCTCTGCTACATGTTGGAAGTAGAGGGGAGAGGATGATTGATGACTGAAGGGAAACAAGACAAAAGGGTTTTTCAAATGACCCTAACATACATTAGATAACTATGCAAATACCTTTCATGCACACAAGAGATGGGCATATGAAAACTGCACAAATACCGTACACCCTAGTCTTGGAACTGGCCCCAGTTCCTTACTGAACGATGCTCAGTGCATAGATTGAATAAATAGTTAACAGAGGAAAAACAACAGGGAAGTGCACATACAACTCCAGCACAAGTGCTGGAGTTAACTGACCAGAGTTTCCCCCATCAACACTGCCACTTACCTGTTTGCACAAGCGACATCACCTTCCTGAGAAAGCTCAAGTCATCCTTCATGTGCATTTTCTTTCCCCAATAAAGAAATGCATCATTGTTTTTTCTAAAAATATATAAATGAAAGCAAATTATATCCCATCAGAGTCAATGCTACAGCCCCACACTACCCTGCAATAAATAAAGGCCTGATCTTACAGAAGGAACTATCCAGGTAGAACCCAGTGAAATCTTTTCAGGACTGGGAACTAAATCTAGTGGTCATGACCAGCCAATGGCAAAAGTGAAACCCCACAGTGCACATGCCAGATAAGAAAAATATTTGAGCCTCAATCCTACAAAGTCCAGAGCCAAGGTAATTCTAGAGAGGAGTGAAGAATTACCAGAGCTCAGCTCCACCATGCTCCTGCCCCTGGCACTCCTCCTCTCTCCCCTAACATAACACTTGTGCAGAGCCCCACTGATTTCCACAGGGTCATCATGGAGGTGGGGGATCCACTCACATGTAAGAGACTGCAGTATCAGGTCTTATTTTAGCTCAGAATATACATTTCACAGTCAGGTGTCCTAGTGGTTATAAAAACAGTCAAACTTCTGTGATTTACACTCTTATTGGTAGATGCACCTTAGTATTGTCCTTTGTAGTGGGAAAACAATTCCACCCCAAATCCAACTACTGGAGAAGTTTAATAGCTCAGGCAGCTCCTAGTACACTAGCAATTGTTTAGATCTTCCCAGAGGCCCATGGGCTCTGCCCTATGAGGCTAGCAGTTTTAGCTGAACCCAGCCATGTGACCGTTCATCAGCAAAGAGGGCCAACACCTGCTACAGCTCTTATGCTGGGGATGAGCTTTTAACTCCATCCTTGCCAGATGTTGGATGATAATCATAGCAATAATTAGGGTGACCAGATGTCCTGATTCTATAGGGACAGTCCTGATATTCAGGGCTTTTTCTTATATAGCTGCCTACACCCCTCACCCCCTGTCCTGATTTTTCACACTTACTATCTGGTCACCCTAGCAATACTTAGCATGTATTATACCAATTGTCATCCACAAATAGCAATGTGCTTTATAAAAGTCAAAGCATAGCTCAGGGGTAGGCAACCTATGGCACGCGTGCTGAAGGCAGCACATGAGCTGATTTTCAGTGGCACTCACACTGCCTGGGTCCTGGCCACTGGTCCAAGGGGCTTTGCACTTTAATTTAATTTTAAATGAAGCTTCTTAAACATTTTAAAAACCTTATTTACTTTACATACAACAACAGTTTAGTTATATATTATAGACTTATAGAAAGAGACCTTCTAAAAACATTCAAATGTATGACTGGTACGCAAAACCTTAAATTAGAGTGAATAAACGAAGACTCAGCACAGCACTTCTGAAAGGTTGCTAACCCCTGGAATAGCTACTCCACTTTGAATTCACACCCTGCCTTAATGCAGAACAACTTTCATGTACAGAAAAGCCCTTAGATCATTATCCCTGGTTTTTTTCCTTAGAGATGGGATACCTGGGGTACAGAAAGATAAAACAACTTGCTTAAGGTCACACAGCAACTCAGTGATGAAGCCAGGGTTAGAAACCAGGAGTCCTGGCTCCCACACCCTTGCACCAGCCACTGGACCCATCATACAGCCCTTCTAGGTTCTTAAACAGCATCATGTATTTTTTAATCAACTGTAGCTATTGAGACTGCATGTGCTATTCACAGACACATCTAAGGCCTTATCTGAAGCCCACTGGAAATCTGAGGAAACTTTCCCAGTGACTTCAAACAGGCTTTGGATCAGTACCTTCAGCCTTATACTTCCCAGTATACAGTGAGTGTTGCCCAATGATGAACAAGAAAAAATGAGTAAGGCCTGATCCTGCAAACATTAATGTCAGTAATGGGCTTACTTACAGGAGTAAAGTAATTCAGCTGTATAACCAAGGACTTCAGGATTTGCTGTGATATTTGTACTAGTGATCTTCAATCTGCTAGTTTGAAAACTTAGTTCCCTCCTCTGTGTTATTTCTAGTTCACATGTTCATTTCAGCTGGATTGTGGGGGTTTTCTCTGCCCAGCACCTTGGAATGTGGTTCATGAAGGGTTTGTATTCCATGGTCTCTTGTCAATTCATGCCCATCATGAATCAGTACATGCACGGGACCTATAAATAAAAGATATGTGGGGCCTGAGTCTGATATAAATTGTGTCATATTAACTCTGTTTAAGTCAGTGGAGTTACTCCATATCTACATTGGTATCGGACTCTGGTCTGTATGGCACGTTTTCTGAGATTAATAGGGCTCAGTTTTCCACAGTGTCTGAGCTCTGTGTGTCCATTATGAAACTCTGATTCTGTGTCAGTCTGGTTCTGGCATAAGTTAGAGCAGCTTTTAGGCTACTCTAACTTACACCAATGGAGCACTGGGAGAGCTCTGTTACACTATACTATACTATACTGCACAACGCGCTTGCCCCTGGCACACCTCCTCCCTCCCTTAACATCCTGCCTAAGCCAGGAGGCATGGGAGCGGCTGGCAAAGTAACCAGTCCACCAATTTATCCAGAGACACTTTCCCCTCTAAAGGAGAACTTTCCACATGTTGTTTATGGTCAGATTCTGGCCCCTTTGTGCCACCTGAGTGGCTTAAAAAGGCCAGATTGTTAATGAGAAGCTGGCCCATAAAAAAGGTCAGAGAGGACTATTCTAATCATCCAGGCTGACCTCCTACATGCATAGCACAGACCAGAGACTGTCACCCAGTAATTCCTACATCCAGCCCAGCCATCTGTGGTTGTCTTTCCTAAAGACATCCAGTGGTAATTTAAAAATGCCAAGTAATGGAGAATTTCCTCCTTGCTTCATGCCCCTTCCACTTGTGACCCACTGGGGTATACAGCTTGGGATGCCAGAGACACAGAAACAAAGAACTTTACTAAATGTGCAGCTACAGTATACCCTGAACCTGCTGGAAGTATAGAGAGGGGGATACATCCTCTCAGTAAATCCATCCTTGTAATAGCTTCATGGCTTTGCTAAGATTCACTGAATTGTGTTTAGCATCATACATCTTCTTGTTATTTGCTGCTAATCTTTCACAGTGATACATTATCCGCCTGGAAGAGGAATGCTTTATTTAGTCAGTGTATTGAAGATTTCTGTTTACCATCCGATAGCTGCTCAGTGTGCCGATACATTTTGTGAATCTCAGTCCATTTCCCATTGTTCACATCACACTGCCAGCCTCAGCAGAAAGAACAGGAGTACTTGTGGCATCTTAGAGACTAACAAATTTATTTGAGCATAAGCTTTCGGGGGCTACAGCCCATTTCATCGGATGCAGTAGTGGAAAATACAGTAGGAAGATATATATATACACACAGAGAACATGAAACAATGGGTGTTACCATATACACTATAAGGATAGTGATCAGTTAAGGTGAGCTATTATCAACAGGAGAGAAAAAGAACTGTTTATAATGGTAATGAAAATGGCCCATTTCCAGCAATTGACAAGGAGATGTGAGGAACTGTAGGAGGGGGGGAAATGTGCACCTTCAAATCAGCGGCACTGCTATGGGTACCCACATGGCCCCACAGTATGCCAATATTTTTATGGCTGACTTAGAACAACGCTTCCTAACACTCCTACTCTATTTGCGCTACATTGATGACTGATCATGAAAGCTTATGCTCAAATAAGCCTCCAGGGTGCCACAAGTACTCCTGTTCTATTTGCGGATACAGACTAATACGGCTGCTACTCACAGACTAATACGGCTGCTACTCTGAAAGCTTCAGCAGAGAAGCCAGTAATTGAATAGGCCCCAGACATTGGATTCCTCTCTTGCACAGTAAGGTGATTGTTTTGGGAGAAGGGTGTGGTGTGTTGGCTGGGTAGCATGAAGGAATCTTGTCCTATCACTATTTGTTCTGTGATTAAACAGAACACATCAGCATCCAGCACTTTTCACAAGCATTAAATTCCTTCCAAGTAATTTTTAGAGACATTTACACTCCTGGTCTGCATATTATTCTGGAATAACCTCTGTCACTGCCATTCACAGCATATTATTCTGGAATAATTTGTCACTGCCATTCACACCATAACACACAACAGGGCTTGTGAGAACACTGGTAGCACAAGGAACTTTGTGTTTTCCCTTTCAACAGCCATGTGAGCACATTCGTGCAGTTTCACCCTTTTCTCCTTACACTAACCAAGAGAGATAAGGTGGGTGAAGTAATATCTTTTATTGGACTTCTGTTGGTGAAAGAGACAAGGTTTTGAGCTACATAGAGCTCTTTTTCAGGTCTAAGCTCTGTGTAGCTTGAAAACTTGTTTCTTTCACCAACAGAAGTTGGTCCAATAAAAGATATTACCTCACCCACCTTGACTTTCTCATATCCTGTGACCAACCCAGTTAAAATACCTCTGCAAACAAAACATTTAAGGCATATTTATAAAGTCAGACAGTCACCCAGCTTCTTCCCCTTGCAATACAAAAGTCTCTTTGTTATGAAATGAGCCACTTGAAACCTTCCTCACTCTCTTGATTACCCTCCCAACCTTAGTCCCACTTGACAACACAGCTGTAAACAGCTGCCTCCAGGGTCTATCCCACTTTGGACAATTTAAAGCCACAAGCAAAGAAATTGTTCATCTTTAGCCTTTTCAGCTACTGCAGAGGGCTGAGCATTTATGTTGTTCCATTTATGTTGACCTACTTTAATAAGCTGATTACTGCCAAATGTATGAGGGACATGTATATACCACAGGAATGTACCTCTTGTATTACCAGACATACCTGATTTCAGTAGAACATCAGTTTAAGGAGGCAGCATAGGAATTATGGGGGAGGAGTGGGAAGAGACTGATGGAAAGGGCCTGACAAACTCAGCATGACTTTGGACTGTGAAGAAATTTTGAGGATCTTCTAGCAATTGATGAGCTCTGACTTCTGCTTTTGAGTTCAGTTCTGTGAGTTCTGTGATCTCATCCTCCTACCCTATTAGTCGATTCTGTCCTCCTGTCATGTCCTGCTTGTCATGTAGAGCTTTCTGGGGCAAAGGCTATCTTATGGTATAATCTGTATAGCACATGTCACATAACTCCCTTAGTACCAGGGGTTGCATGGAGGAGAGGGAGGGAGGGACTGGGAAGCCTAAAACAGGTTTACTGTATTACCAAGCAGGGAGGCAGCAATACTGGGTAAACTGATGCTGAGATGGACTTTGATGGAACCTTGTTCCTGACAGATATGTTGAGCCAGATTCACAGCTGGTGTAAACTGGCAGAGCTCCTTGATTTCAGTGCAGCTATGCCGGTCTACGGCAGCTGAGGATCTGCTCACTGTATGTTAATAGAACAGCACAGTGTTCTGCTGGCATAACTGAGGGGGAAGCAAAAACCTTGTAAGGGGGTTTTACGCTCCCGGGATTTTTTTTTAACAATTTCCTTCTTTGTGCAATCTGGTACATTCCAAAGGCTAAATGTTTGCTCTTGACAAGTATGGTTTTGATCCCAGGCAGGGATGATTTCTCAGGATACAGAGAGGAGGTTAATTTCAGGGACATAGAAAGCATCCCACTGAATAGATCAGAGTAGGTAACCTATGGCACGTGTGCCAAAGGCGGCACGCGAGCTGATTTTTAATGGCACTCACACTGCCCGGGTCCTCGCCACCAGACCAGGGGGGGGGGGCTCTGAATTTTAATTTAATTTTAAATGAAGCTTCTTAAACATTTTAAATTTTATTTACTTTACATACAACAATACACTTCTACCCCAATATAACGTGACCTGATATAACACGAATTTGGATATAACGCGGCAAAGCAGAGCTCTGGGGGTGTGTGGCTGCACGTTCTGGCAGATCAAAGCAAATTCAATATAACGCAGTTTCACCTATAACATGGTAAGATTTTTTGGCTCCCGAGAACAGCGTTTTATTGGGGTAGAGGTGTAGTTTAGTTTAGTTATATATTATAGACTCATAGAAAGAGACCTTCTAAAAACAATAAAATGTATTACTGGCACGCGAAACCTTAAATTAGAGTGAATAAATGAAGACTTGGCACACCACTGCTGAAAGGTTGCTGACCCCTGGAATAGATGGTGTCAGAACTTTCACAAGGGGTTTCTAATGCAGTCCATTGCAGGAAGGCTTTTCCTGATGGACAAATGGAGTTTACAGTACTTAGATCAATAATCTAGAGTTTCAAAAGCCACCAGACATTGACCATATGCCACTGGGAGACAGTGCTGTGCAATAGAAAATCCTAGAGTGAAATTCTGGCCCCAGTGAAGGCAATGGGAGTTGGCAATTTGATTTTGGTGGCATTCCCCCAGGGATGAATTTAGTCCCTGGGTTTTAAAAAGAGATCATTCTTGCTTTTCCCTGAGCCTGAGGTTTAACACTTCAATAATCCAAAACATTTGCTCTGTTATTATAATTAGTGCCAGCACCAATTCAGATGGCTTATGCAACAATATCTATTGTCTGAGAAGGAATAGTAACACTGTGTAAGTCCCCAGAACCTGTCCTCCAAGGAAAATGCATGAGAGACATGAATTAATTAATCTCCACAACATACCTTTGAGACAGGGAAACTGGGAAGCAGATTTTTACAGCTTCTGAGCACCCCCAATTCTAACAAAAGTCAATAACATCTGTGGTGCTCAGCACCTCACCTAATCAGCTCCTTTTAAGTGACTTATCCAAGATACACAAACCAGAGACAAACCAAGAATAGAACCCAGGCACTTGGACGCCCAATCCACCCCTGCTCAGTCTAAATTAAAGAGCTTTGAGTCACATCTGCAGCATCATCCAATAGACTGTAAATTGCAGGACTGAAATACTAATGGCCAGATGCAAATCATTATGTGGTTCCAGTCAGGGTTTAGGTTAGATTTAATGCCTGAATAAGTGAATGTCGAGGGGATAGCAATTAAGGTCCAAGGTTTAGCTTATATTTTTAAAAGATGAAAAGAAGAGGGAGATTAAAAACACAGGCATGGAAATATTATAAACATATATTTTTACAGTGAAACAAAGGAGTTTGTGAGGCTCTTTGAAACCCATAAGAAAGACTTGCTGACATCAGTGGGCTTTGGATCAGGGCAATAAGCCCTAGGGTATTGGAATCCCAAACACAGCAGCTTTATGCTAGCACAAATGAACCAGAAGATGAAGCTGATTTGAAAAAGCAGGGGTAATCGACCAGTGTTGTCTCATTGTCTGCAACGAAATCATGATTTGCAAAACGTGAACAAAATGAATTAAGGGTATAAAACCAGGTTCCAAGTGTGCAGTATCAAGCTGCATTCTTAGGCCCCAATCCTACAAGCACATGTGAGCAATCACACTGGCTCCAATTAAGCCACTGACTTCAGTGAAACAACTCATGTGCTTAAAGATTAAATGTGCATCAAAGCCTGCAGGATGAGGCATTTAGGGTATCAGAATCACGGAATACAGCTGCTTTGTGCAGGTGCACTCCCACTAAGAGTCAGTGAATTTATGATATTTTCAGCAAAAGAGATACCACTGAATTTCTGCATGGCACTTAAAGAATAAAATTATTCAGATATCAACTTTAATGCAACAAGGGCTGGATTGGTCCTATGTCTCTGGAAGTCAATAATTAAATGCAGTTTGGTTTCCTGGAGGAGGAGGATTGGGCCCTGAAGACTGTCTGAAATATTTCCTGCCTCAGTGAATGGTTTTTCTGGGGGGAGTGTTTTGTGCAATGTTCCCAGACCTCACGTGAAGCAGCACTCAGCCAAAAATAGAACAGGAGTGGCTCATGTGTAGAATGAAATCCAACAGTAACTGGCTGGCATACAAAAATAATGCATTTACCATAAACTATATGCTGGGTTGCAAAGTTGTTTCTTGGTCTGGATCTAATCTGGAGTTCCATCTAATCAAATGAAATCTGAGAGATGCATACATAGTTGCCCTTTCCTGAAAAATACCACCCTGAGATCTTCTATTATTGCTATTTGACAGGAAATTGTCTACATGCAATGCTGCCTGTCCAACAGGTGCAGAAAACATGTGATACGATTTTTGAAAGTTTCAAAAGAGGAAAGAATCAATTCCCTCTGGTATATCTGCGGCACTATTTTAGCATTATTTAGTATTTAACTCTTTCAGGATGCAATTGACCTGTATAGAGGCCTATCATGGGGACCATATCCTGAAAGAAACCTTTACTAAACCCCCTCTTCTGACCTTCAAACAGCCCCCCAACCTCAACAAGCTCAGCAGCAGCAAGCTCCCCCCACAGACCAACTCAAAACAGCACCAGACCCTGCCATAACAACAGATGCAAAACCTCCAATATCTCCACTGCTACAATGATCAATACCCCCCACAACACCCCTTCAATATGCAGGAGTCCTACACATGCCTATTGGAATATGTGGTGTACTGCATCAAATGCTCCAACAAGAACTATGTGGGTGAAAAAAACCAGATAATCATTGCAGTCTGGAATGAACTCACAGGAAAAATGAAAAAAGACAAAAACACCGTATCACTTGTGGGCGAACACTGTTCACAGAACAATCACTGCATAGCTGACCTCTCAATCCTCATCCTCAAAAGAACTGTGTACACCTTCAAAAGACAAGCCTGGGTGCTTAAATTCATAACTTTGCTAAACACTAGATTTATGGCTTATTACAACTATCTGTAACCCAGTAACCCCCCTTTTTGGTTCTAGGACTGCTGAGGTGTTAACAGGCTACTTCTCCTTGAATGGCCCCTTAGAATATGTGCTAACTACTTATGCTAAACAATCTGTTTCATCTTGCATTTAGCTGTGACACTTGGAGTACCTTTCCCACACCTGAGTGCTCCCTGCAGCTCAAAAGCTTTTCTCTTTCACCAACAGAAGCTAATCCAATAAAAAACACCTCACCCACCTTGTCTCTCTTGCTAGCACATGACAATCAGAGAGTGAGTAGAAGCAACAGTGGGCTTGACTAGTTAGGTTTCTTTGTCTAAGCTTATTGAAGAGCAAAAATCAAGGCCCAAATCCTGCTAACATTGACACACGTGCTTTGTTATCGGGACTACTCATGTGCCTAAAGCAACATTCTATTGGCAGTGCTGAGTCTTAAACAAGCAACACAGAGTGAACAATAAATCAGACTCTTAAAACTGTTTCAGTGTTAATACAAATGTCTGGTGTTTTTAGTAACATAGGTGAGGAATCTTTTTATTAGCTTTATGTTGACAGCATCCCTGTTAAGATTTTTCATAATGCATGTCTGCAGTTAGTAATATGCTGATCTTCTGAGGTATTTACCTTAGCAGTTGTCTTTATTGGGCTATTCATAGCTTTACTTCTTTATTTGAACATGCCAGCCTTAAAGAGTGGTCCTAGAACGGTTTTGTAAAAAATGCATCTTCCTACTTAATAGATCTGCTCCCAGTCTGGATTCAGAGACAGATCTGCTGAGTTTAGTGACAAAAATAATGTTGTACTGCTTTTTCCTCCTGTCATTCTACACAGGGGTTAAGGTTGATATAACTATATCACTCAGGGGGGTGGATTTTTAACACCCCTGAGCGATATAGTTATACCAAAGTAAGTGTGTAGTGCAGACCTGGGCTAAGCAGAACCACATCTTAACATGATGGAGGGGCATGGAAAAGGTGTGGAGTAGAGTCTGAGGGATCCTAACTGGGACCTGAGCCACTCGATCAGCACAAATCAGAACATCATTGAGTGAGATGGGATGACAAACAACAGAGCACAGTTTACCTTCCTTTTGAAAAGCAGCACATGTTCCTTTGACTAGCTCTTGCTGCAGGCTGTAGCGTACATCACTGAATCTCTTTGGATGCTTTGTGTGGAAGATAGGCCCTGGGTCTTGTGTTCTTCTGAGTGCTTGCTAAAAATCCTGCCCTGCTGCTTGTATCAGAGGCAGAAGATCTCTTCACTAGTCTACTCCTGACCCCTTAGCCTCCTCAGTACACTCAGCATAAGACACGATATTTGTATTTAATCTAAGGTGATGATACTCCATTTCCTCTGTAGGGGCTTGTATTCTTCTAGCATGTCCCTGAGGAAAGAATACAAGATGTGAACAAAGGTAAGGTAATGTCTCTTAACAGTAAAGGGTAAATATGTAGATTTTCAAACCAGAAGGGTTTTAAAAGAATTTACCACTCCTGCCTTTATCACCCAAATGGATTGCTTTACACCCTGAAATTGCACAACAATCTGCTCCCAGAGAGATCAGCCTTTTGAAAAGTCCCTTCTGAACAATGTCCATTGTTATTCTAACTCCACGTGGTGATATAAAGTTAACTACTTGAGTGCCTGAGGGTGCACAGGTACTTGATGGTCACATTCATGGACTTTTGGACATGTGACTGCTGACAGACTTGGGAAATGCTAGACAAGAGATGGACCAAAGTCATTGTGAACTTTTGGCATGAGTGGTTAGATAGTGGGACATTACAACAGATAAGATAAGTTTCTAACTCCTCCTCAAATGCCCTAGGGTGTGTGTCCTGGTCCTCATGGAAAATTCCTATGTAACAGCAATAAAACCTGTAGGATTCTATTACTCAATTACTCAAAGATCTATAAAAATTATTCTGAAAACTCATGGAGTTTAACAGGGAATGAAATCCTTTCTACGTGACTTTTAAACCATAGTGTCCATGCGCAACGAACACTGCCCTTAGAACTAATCCTTATCCCTAAGTTATGGATCTGGCTTACTGGCTTTCTTCACCAACATTGTTCACTTAGGAGACCTGCTTTGGATATGAGCAGGCCCGGCATAAGATTTACACCATCTCCCCCAGACGTCCCAGTTATCAAAGCCTGTAGACTGGTTAAAAAAAATCTATAGAAAGATTAGCAATCTGTTAAATCCTATAGGAATGTTCCACAGTGACAGCAGCTATCCATAGAATAACCACTCAAAAGACTAAATTGTCAGAATTTACCAAGGAGATTGGGCCCCATGAGAAGCACTCTGTGGTCCACTTAGTTTCAGCAGAGCCCAATTCTCAGCCACACATTGAAATCCGTTTTGCCATTACTTCCACAGGAACAGAAACAGGCCTAAAAGATGCAAAACCTAGAAATGATCTGGGGTTGCAAAATTCTGAATCAGATCCAAATCCAGGTCCAAATACCAGGGTGTCCAAACCAAGGTGTATGGGGTAGGCCTATTTCTAACCTCTGCAAATATTAATATGGTCTCAAAATAATGCAAAACTCAGTAAAGTCCTGTTACTACTGCACTCTGTGTGAATATACTTGATCTGATACTTCTTAAAAACATTTTCTCCTTACTGTCACGCAACACCAGGTCCAGGATGCAATAATACTGCCACTATTTATCACTGACACACTGACTTTAAACACTATAATTAATTCTCACATTCCTGCAGTAAATAGTATTCACTCCATTTTACAGATGGGGAAATAGTGCATAGAGAGAATAAACCATTTGGCCAAAGGCACAGAGGGCTGGTCTATGCTGAAAACTTACATTGGCATAGCTACGTCTCTCAGGAGTGTGAAAGATGTAACTATGCCAACTTAACCCCCAGAGTAGACAGCGCTAGGTCAAAAGAAGAATTCTTCTGTCAATCTAGCAAATATCTCTCAGAGAGATGGCTTAACTACAGCAACAGAAAAGGTTCTCCCTACCCTAGAGTGAATATAGCTGTGCCATTGTAACATTTTAAGTGTAGACAGTGCCAGAGGGACTGAGGGTTTATCTATATGGGGACACTCAGCAAAATTAATCTGAATTAACTAAAGTGGGAAGTAGTGGATAAATTACACTGCATTAAACCCCTGTGTGGACACTTTCATTCAGAATTAAAGTAATCTTAATTCAGTTTAATTTAATTCATAGATAACATGAATTACAGCCACACAATTTACAAGGGTTTAACTAATCTACTTTAAATTCACACACTTGTTAATTCAGATTAATTTTTTCTGAGTGTCTCCAAGTAGATAAACCCTGTCTGACAAAGATAGAATTATAACTGAAGGATGATGGACTGTCCAGGTTGTGTTCACACCATACCCATCTCTGCCTTTTGCACTATATTACCAGACTTTTATTTATGGTGCACTCGGACTGTACAAAGCCCAACATAAGTGGCCATTGCTGGAAACTGAAAACCAAATGCAAAAGAAAGTGCCTTGATTCTTCACCGCAGGAATATGGTGTGAAGACCTTAAATTGGTACATGCGAAAATTACTTTACCATCAGGGTTTGTGACATAGACATGGGGGGTCACGAGCTGTCAGCCTCCACCCTGCTTTGCAGCCAGCATTTATTAGGGTGTTAAATATATAAAAAACTGTTTTAATTTATAACGGGGAGTCACACTCAGAGGCTTGCTATGTGAAAGGGGTCACCAGTACAAAAGTTTGAAAACCACTAGTGTAAAGGTTGATCTCTCTGCTGGTAAAGGGATATTTTAAACTTTTAGAGTCAGATTAGCTGCTGTATATCAGTTCTGCTCTATTAACTTCAATGGCTCTACACTGGCTGAGGAGCTGACCCTATATATTTGGCTTTTGTTAATTTGCACCATTATTATTCTTACTTTATTTATTAATACTTTTCACTTTGGAATTTCAGAGGCTCAGCACTTGCCAGGATTTGGCTCATTTCCCCCATTTTACAGAAGCACAAAGATGGGAAGTAACTCACTCCTAGTGACCTAGCCTATCAGAGGCAGGACTAGAACTCAGGATTCTTAGCTCCCACCCTATGCTCCTTTGCAAGCAGCCATATTAGGGGATGGCATGTAAACAAGTGCTCCATGAGAAGCTCTGAGAGGGAGGACAGTGGACCAGCAGTAGGACTGAGTGTGGCATTGTTCCAGGTGAGGTTCCCTGGTTGGGGGAGAGGGGGAATAATCTGTGGTACTTTTTGCTCAGGTGTAGTCAAACATCAATGTAGGCAGTGCCAAAGCTCGGTCTATTCCCTGCCTCATCCCTTCCAGTTGCAAACCTGGAGCCGTCACACAGATAGACTTACAGTGCCCTGTGCAAGGTGGGGAGTTACCATGGGCTGACATCTGGTCATTAAGAGGCCCTTTCTCTCTCCTATATCCCTGCACAGATGCGAAAGAGCCCCTTAATGACCAAATAGCCCATGGTAAGCTCTGCAGGACTAATTCAGACTTGGTATGAGCAGGTGCAAGTTAATGAAGAGGCACCTGCAGACACCAGGCCTGAATTGTGTTATTTCCCAATTATTCTCACATATTTCCCTTTCCTTCATTTTTGTAGCTCAGGACATTGGCATGCAAACAGGGAATTTGCTTCTCACCCCTTCATCTGCCACAGACTCATTCGCTACCCTGGTCTGTGGCATTGCAATGATTTCTGGGAATGTGACAATCCTGATGATGACAGCATGCATCAAAAACTTTCGCTTAAGCAACCAGACCAAGTGACTTCGTGGGCACCGCACCTGATTCTGGTCTCACCTTCCCTACAATATCTCCATTGATTTCAATGGAATTACTCCTGATTCACGTCAACGAATGAAAAAGGGGATAATAAATCCAAATCATAACAAACATAATATACTTCCGTATGGAATGTTTTTCCAAAGTTCCCAGTGTTACATCAGCAGGAGGAGGGTTTTGAAATTAATTTGAGTTTCTTTGTTTAGATTTTTTTTTTTTTAGGAAGGATACAAAACATGTAACATATTTGTGAATGTCGGTTCTTCCAGGCAGGGATTGGGTCACATTGTGTGTTTGTACAGTAGCTAGTGTCATAGGAATCCAGTTCTTACAGGAGCCTTTGGCACAACTAGCACAAATAATACTAATATGCAAAAGACAAAAGACCCAGGGTTAGGGGGAAAGACTATGACTAGAAGACATAGTGAGAAAATTAGTAACTAATCTCTTCTCAATCCCTGGATAGTCAGTCTTGTGACTGGAGCAGAGAACTAAGAATAAGGGTTCTAGTCTTGGCTCTGTGGCCTTGGACAAGTCACTTTACTTTTGTGCCTGTTTTACCCATTTTGTAAATGGGTAGAATAACCCTTGCTTTCCTCTCTGGAGGCACTGTGAAGCTTCATGTTTATTAAGTACTTTGAGATCCTCAGAAAAATAAAATGCTATAAAAAGCACCATTGTTTATCAGTTGAATGTATTGTTGACTCATGGGCTTGCCACATGTATCTGTCACATCAGATGTTTCAAAGAAAGCTGACTCAGATGAACAATAATTAATTTGAAGGAAACATGTCCTGATGAGTTAGGACCTAAATAATCACAAAAGGCAGGTTTATTTACGGGCTCGGTTTGTTATGCATCTGATCCTGTCTGTTGTTGAGCATCTTCCACTCCTGAAGGTATCACACACCTTCTACTCCCATTGGCTTCCACGGAGACTGAAGGCACTTTGCACCTCGCAAGATCACGCCCTATGCCACTTATGTAGGTGGGGCTGTTTTTCTAACCTAGAGAGAGAGAGAACTTGGGGAGTGGATGTGAAGAAAATATATTATCTTTAAAGTCATACTATCAGAGCTCTGCTCCCACCCCAACTCTTTCTGCTAAATGCCCTAAATAACTCCAGGTATAGCCCATTGCCCTCAGGCATTCATTCACATGACACTTCAGCAGAAGCTTAAAGCTCACAGGTTAAACTTCACATCTGTGGAATTGTTTCTTGAACAGGACACACATTATTGCATATACAACAATGTTCCTGGGAATATTTTAAATTCTGGGTACTTCACATCAATCCAACAATGCAAAGTACCTTAAGCAGAACAGGTCTCCCTGTACATGATGAAATCAGAGATTGGAATCTACCTATAACAAACTTGGATGTGTTCTCTCTTGCCACAGCTTTTACATTTTGCTGGATCAAGTACCTCTATTTAAATCACTATCATGAGTCTGATCTTGTAGCCTTTACTCATGTGAGCAGATCGAATTAAGTAACTAGGTTTGATTTTCATCTGGTTTTATAGCAGTATAACTCCTCAGAATTCAACAGTTACTCTGATTTACTCCTGTGCAAATCAGACCAGCATCAAGTCCAACATTTATAAAGTCAGTGGAATTACTCATGTGAGTAAGGGTAGGACTGAGATGTGGATGGGTGAAGAGGTGGAATATGCAAAAGACTTTTCCCCTATTTGTTAGATATGGTCCTGACTTGGATCACTGTTTCTAAATCTCTTTGGACCCTAAACTTCTTCCCTCTACAAGCATTGGAGAAGTTTGGATCTGGATCCATCTGGATGTGAACTTCAGAAGTTCAGATGCATCTTTGTAAGATGGATCCAAACAGGGTCACCAGATCCAAGCCTCCCTGTACTTTTGGGGAAGTTTGGATGTGAACTTCCAGCCTCAGGCCCCACTCTCATTTTTATAGAACTCTAGATCCTGTTCGACTCTTTCATTCTTGGAGAGCAACATCTAGCTTGTTATTTTTAGTGATGGAGGGGAAGTGTGAGGACACATGGAGTAAGCCCTGATTTCATATCTACGTCACTTAGATATATTCTGCATAGCCACTGACTTTTGAGAGGTTACTCAACACTTAGTGAATGCAGCACTTCCTGCATGAGCAACAATCTCATGACCCTGGTGTCCCTGTAGGTAAATGTCTCAGTTAATGACACAACCCAGCCCTGATCCACAAAGCACTTTCAGTTTATAAGGCTTAGGGCTGGTCTACACTACAGGGGAAAATCGATCTTAGATACGCAACTTCAGCTACGTGAATAACGTAGCTGAAGTCGAAGTATCTAAGATCGAATTACTTACCGTCCTCACGGCGCGGGATCGACGTCCGCGGCTCCCCCTGTCGATTCTGCAACTCCGCTCGGCTTGGTGGAATTCCAGAATCGATATAAGCGTGTTCGGGGATCGATATATCGCGTCTAGATGAGATGTGATATATCAATCCCCGAGCAATGGATTGCTACCTGCCGATACGGCGGGTAGTGAAGACGTAGCCTTACATAATAACTCTACCAAATGTTTCCATTCTAAGGGTGGATCCTAAGATCTTGGCACCTCCAAACTATTCTCCCTATGGATGCCATAATGTTTTTGAAATCCACTCATACTTCCAAACTTCCATCAAGCCTGAGTCCAAACTATCAGTCTCATGTTATGTTAAAGTATCGGGAAGAATCTCATTTGTTGTAGTGCATCCACCTATGTTGATATAAGTTGTTATAAGTTATGTCTTTCAGGCGTGAATAAGCCACCCCGCTGAGCAATGTAAGTTACACTGACCTCAGCGCTCGTGTGGACAATGCTATGTTGACAAGAAAGCTTCTCTCGCCAACAACATTACCGGCCGCCTGTCGTAGAGGTGCTTTTATTGGAGTTCTCGTCCGTCGGCATACAGCGTCTCCACCAGACGTGCTGCAGCGGCGCAACTGCTGGAGCATTTCTAATGTAGACTAGCCCTCAGATACATGCTTCTGAGAAGCAAGCAGGCACCTGAGCAGCCTCTTCAGGGAATTTTGTGCAGGTCTTAAAATGTTGCCTCCTCCAGACACAGGGGTGGCTCCAGGCCCCAGCACGCCAAGTGCACGCTTGGGGCGGCATGCTGTGGAGGGTGCTCCGCCGGTCGCTGGGAGGGCATGCCTGCGGGAGGTCCACCAAAGCCGTGGGACCTGCGGACTGGCAGAGCGCCTCCCGCGGCATGCCGCCATGCTTGGGGCGGTGAAATGTCTAGAGCTGCCCCTATCCAGACAGATCTAAATTTGATTCCAGACAGTCATAACTTTTATCAGTTCCATCTCTCCTTCCACCATATCTTCAGCACACTTTTCCCAGGACTCATCATCAATGTTTGTTTTTCCATTGCACCATTCACTTGATTTAACTAATAAACTCCTCAGCTCTTCAGCTCTAATCATCTTTTCCTTTTCCTCGTTTTCCCAGCCATATACCATCATTATCACATGTTTCCAATTACCTCTCCTATTACCTCGTATTGTCCTTTTAGTCACATATCTGAGTCTTGTTGCAGGCTCCAGGATGCCGTTCTTTAAAGATGACTGAACTCCATATTTCCTTATACTTTAAGGGCAAGAGAATCCTCCCTGATTCACTGTGTGGATCTTTTATCTGCATTACAGATTTCTTCTGCATATTCTGTTCTTTTGATGTCAGTGGAAGTTCTATGCTCATGGTAAGGACCCTATCCTGCAAAGACTATCCTGTACATTTTTTACTTTACTTACTGAGAGCAGTCCCACTGAAATCAATCCATGTCCAGGCTGCAGAGAGGAGAACCACAGCAGGGACCGGAAAGAAAAAGGTCTCCTTTATTTATATACAGATGCGATCACTGGAACCTTGTAAAGGTGATTACATTTTTTTCTGTGACATTTCAAGCAAAAATTTATCTGCACCTCATTTTTTTGGGCCATTTGTGATCTAGAAATTTAATGTTCATGACATTTCTGCAAAAACATCACATTGTTATTCCTCAAAACAGGGCAATTCTGAGTGAATAACAGGCTCTTCTTTCTCTCCAATTTTGAAATGAAAAATTGATATTTCCAATCTTTTTTTCCCAAAAGGTGGACCAATTTTGAATATTTGAAACAGAAAGCAAAAACCTCCTCCACTCTCCAGGCTTTTTTCACTTTGAAATTTTCACATTTCTTTCACTACTCTCCCCTATATCCTGCCTGAATTTCCCTGTGACAAAACATAAGCACAGACTATTCTTATTAGTGTGCATTTTAATGCACTCTGTGCAAAGAAAGCACTGTATAGTATTTGGCATAATTAGCAACACAATCCTGGTCAGAACTACAGTGTATTCCCTGAAAGTGCCATTCCCTGCGTGCTCCTCTGTTTAGTCTCTGTTTGCCAAAAGCTGAGAATGAGCCACACCGAATGGATCATTTGATGGTTACCTGTTCTGTTCATTCTCTCTAGGGCACCTTGGCCACTGTCGGAAGACAGGATATTGAGCTAGATGGACTTTTGGTCTGACCTAGAATGGCCACTCTTATGTTCTTATCCCATATGTCATTGTGCACTTCCCAGACCCCAGCTCCCAACTCTAGTGATTCATCTGTGAAATTTCTAGAGGGGAAAGACATATAAAGTTCACCAAGAGGTGCAGCACAGTAGATGGTGCTTCATAACACACAGGATAGCCTGTTAGCAGTGACTAACCAGGGGATCAGCAAAAATCAGTTGTGTATTGTAGGTGGGTCTTTAACTGCTCAGTAAAACTGGGAACTGTGAGTCAGTGTGACAGAAGACTGCTGTAAAGAAGGGGGTCCGTTCCTACAGTGCTCTAGTAAAACAAACCACTAGAATTGAGACAGGTGGCAGGTATATGCATGCTGTCAGCAGCCGAATCATACAGGCCACGCACTGATGGGGTCTGACTGTAGCTGACAGTGGTTACTTAGCCCCTCTGCTTCTCCATTCTTCCAGTGGTTGCCCCCGTTTTGTAAGGCAGATGATGTCATGGGGAGAGCGGCTCAGGCTTGGCTCATGAGAAATGAACAAGTAACATGAATTCCTTGGCAAGGATGCCATTAGATGTTTAAAGGTGGAGACTAGACAGGTTTTTGGGGCAATGGGAGAGGCTGCTATTCCTTAACCTGGGGCCCGAGTCACAGGTGCCAGCTCCGAGCACCCTCCCTAGGAGGGCTGTGCCAAACGCGCTGGAGGACGCTGCTGTCCCTTTGTGAACTGGTCTGGGTGGTGGTTTTTGCAGCGAGCACGGGATCCTCCCGTAGTCAGAGCCGTGTGGAATCACTCCTCCAACACCCCCCTCTGATCCATCTCAGTGCCAGCCCCCTCCTGCTGCAATGAACCAGGCCAGCAAAAGGAGGGGCGGGCCTCCCTCTCTGGTGGGCGGAGCTTCAGAGGAATCTGAGCCGCAGTCAGAGGAGGGAAGATGATAAATATTGCGCAGAAGCGACAAGCTAGCCTGTAGGATTGCAGAGCTTGGTACAATCCCAGGAGGGCTCTTCTGGCTTTGCAAGACTTGATCTCTGCAGGGTTGTTGGAGGCATTTCTGGACGTAGGGGACCCGATTCTTCTCCCCCAGCTGCTTTGGAGCATGGCTGGCAAGGTGCATCGGCTGTGCACGGGCTGGAGCTTACTGCTGTTGCAGGTGGGTCCGTGGAGCTCTTTGTTCGCAGGCAGGAGCACGTGCGTTCGCTCCAGCTGCTTTCTGCGGGCTCGCCTCGCGAGGAAAGGTTCTCGCAGACAAGCCCCAACCTAAAGAAACTTTCCTGTGGCTTTAAAACCTGTTGGCCCCCAGGGCAGCTCTGAGCAGCCAGCTTAACTAGGCACGTACATTGCATATGGTGCCCCTTTCCTGTACCTTCTCCCTCGGCTGCTCGGCAGGCGTGTCTTGTTCTCACCAGCGGCCGCTTCTTTACGTGGAAGCGCTATTATGTATTGATTAAATTCCCTTCTCTGGAGACGGGCTTAAGTCACAGAGCTCATGGCGGGACCCCTCTGAGGGCTTTGAGCGCGGCGCGGATATTTGATTGTGCTTGCACGGTTATTTGCAATGTGATGGGTTTAACTTGCAAACGCACTGGGAGGCTGAGGTTATACATTGAACGACAAATCTCTATGCAGCTAGCCAAGCAAGGGCCTCTGAGACTCGGGGCTCTCTGCCTTTGGTTATCTGCTTCCATGCACGCTCGCGGTTTGTATCTGATGCTGATTCCTTCCTTCCCCAGGCAGCGCTCTGCTCTTCCCAGGGTAACTGCGATAGCCCCGACCAGTAAGTAAAAGCTCCCTCGCTATGGCAAAGGCTAGTTCTGACGCTGTTTTAATCATGATGTGGCACAGTGGAATTCTTTACTGACATATTTAGGCGGCTGCTTGGACTTTTGCTGTTTATCTTTTCTCTATGGAAAGCCTCTGCCTAGGAGAACAACCCACGGATTTGATTAAGCCAGTTCAGCTCATCTTTTCTTTTCCTTTCAATCCTACCTACTCAGGAGGTTGGGGTGAAAGATCCTTTCATTCATACTTGACTGTTCTTCGAAATGCCGTTTTGCCGTCTTTTCCTCTCCGGGTGTGGACTGAGCTTCTGTTTGTAGTAAAAATAAGTGCAGCCTCCAGCATCTTCACTCTCAAAAATCAGCTAACTTTTGAGTAACTTCAGTCTTCATATTCTGATTATATCTACTATGTTAAAATGCCACAAAAGAGTGAATACAGCCTATTGACTGGATGCACAAATTGGTTTTCTGTATACTAAATGCATACAACTTGCTAAATGCAATACTGTTTTTCTGCCTCTCTGGCAATTTGGCTATTGGAGAAGTGATGTCATCTTTTTTATATTTATAGGCAGCTGCCATTACAGCACTTTTGTTTGTATTACAGCCATGGCAAAAGTACTATAAGAATAATTTAGGATGAAAAAGCTGCCTTAGGCTGGAATTTTCGGATGCATCTAAGGGAGCTGTGACTTTCAATGGCTAATTTTCTTAGCCTAAATAGCTGTCTATCCAAGAAACTAGGAAATATCACCAGGAATAAAGAGTTTGTTTTACAATTTGCATTGCAACATCTGAGTTGTCTTTAATAGAGGTACTGTTAAATGGTTTACAGTGATCTTATGAAACAAAGCACAGAGTTCGTTTTTAGCTTCATTTTCTTAAATTCTTAATTTCCTTTTCTACTCTGCAATTAGTGTGAAATTTAGTTGCTTTGTTACTAAACTTAACTAATCTCAGTCGTTACATTCAAATATTATCCACCTTCATTTCCAGGTGTGCTCGGAATAATTCTAACTGGACTAGCCTGTGGTATGTCTGGTAAGTTCAGATTTATTTTACTTAACATACAAGACGTTTGGGAGATGACGCAAACAAATAAATAGTGGGAATGAGTGAATAAAGACACACTTCTCTGATCCTGAATCAAAGAGGAGGACTTAGCCAAGTCTGCCTGTGGCGAAATGAAAGGTGCCAGAGGAATACAACCCACACTAGCTAGATGAAAACGTAAGCAAAACCATACAACGTGGGACATGTTCCTAGATGAGTATTCCATCCCCATAACTCTGACATGTTACAGCTTGAATCCAAAGCCATCGTGCACCCCTTCTAAACAGACCACTTGCTGAATCTTTGCTTGGAGAGGGATCAGCAGTGCAGTGTAGTGGACTTGTCAGCTCATGGCCATCAGGTTTTGCTTATGCGTGAGTTTATTCCTCTCTCCCTTTTATGGGAGAGAAGATGGTTGGATTATGATGCTCTTTCTTACACGGCTTGCTGAAATCCTTGTCATTGATCGGTAACCTTTTTTTATTGGCTCATTTTATGACTTAAAAAGGGGAGAAAACAAATAGGCAAACACTATTGTAATAGACAGATCAGTCGCTCCATTGTATTGCAGGCTACATGCATCTTGGCTTGCAGCTACAGAGTGTGCATCTCAGGATGTATGCTGTAAAACTTAATGAGGGAATAGAGTGCAAATTGGCCAGTGTTAACTACAGCTTAGCATTTGGACTAGTTTAGGCTTCTACAAATATTCTAAACCCTTTCAGTGGGAGTTGATATGCAGAACTGTTTCAAAAATTAATTGACACTTTGACTGGCTTGAAGGCAGCTGTCAGCATTTATAAACAGTAAAACTAATTTATCATAGTTTGCTGTTCAGAACTGCTACACTATTATAGCAGTGTACAGTATCATCACTTCCCTCAGAAGTCCGTCTCAGAATGTGGAATCATAAAGGTTTATCCTCATAGCTCTTGGAAGATCTGATTGGTTGGTGATGAGGTCATATTCTGCTCACTCCGGTGCAATGTTTTATTATGAAGTTCCAGCAAGCTTTTATACTATGAAATGTAAAAGCCAGCACTGAATATCAGTTACTTCCTGTTCTGCCATTGCTGTGTTCTGAATTTTCTACGTTTTATTTTTTAAAGTAATCTTAAATGGCTTGAAACTCCAGGAACTTATAGCTGCTGATCAGAGGTTAGTTTTGAAGAATCTAACTTCACTTCTGAACAAGAAAGAAACCTGGCTTTGTTAAAACAGCAATTTCATAAGTGTTGTCCTGGGAGTGCAGGAAACTGTGGTTCAGATCCCGGGGGTCAAGGAAGGTATTGGATTCCCATGGAGTACTAAAGCCTGTGGTATGGAATTTTAGCTATTGTTCAATGTAGGTTCCAAATTCCAGATTTTGTGGGTGAGGGTTATGTTTATGTGACCCTAATACTAATAGAAATGTTCTCATTAAAATAAAATAAAACAGTTTATTTGGATTTAAATATCTCCTGCAGTATTACTTTTACATTGTCATCTTTAGTAATCTAGGAGTGCTAAGAAGGAATTATTTTGGAGGCATGCTTTTGATCTGTCAGTATTACCTTTAAATTGGTTGGAGGAGAGGCAGAAAACAATACTGTTGGGGTCTCTTCTTCTGACCTATGTGTGTATTGTGGGGGAGGGAAGGAATCAGAACATGGAATTCTGGTGTGTCAGCTGTTCTCGAGCAGCTCCCTCCACAGTACCACGAGAATACTTAAATCTTTGACCTTGTGTCTCTTTCTTCTTGCAACCCAATCCCAGCATGGCATACCTTATTGCTTAACTAGCTCATGAGAACACTTAAACTCATTCAAGAACACTTTCAACAATGGAAAAAACTCCAGAATTTAAATTTGAGAGGGGAGCCAGAAGCACCAAAATCTAGATTTTAGGTATATTGGGTGGAATTGACCCCTGGGTAGAGGGGCAATACACCATTAAATGCCTATGCCCCATTAAATCTCACTTATGCACTATTTTGAGGACTTAAGTGGATCAGAGGTCTAGATCTGGTTTTGTGTAGAAGTCCAGATGGGAATGCTGGGAAAACAACACCTTTTGAAGTCCAAACTCTTGCACTGCCCTCATTTACTCTGTAGAATACTGACTTAGGCCTTGTGTATTATGAGGTTATACAGCAGATAGAGATGGCACCACAAAGATACACACTGCACTATAAAACTTCTGCAGTGCTTTATAAATACAGACCCTGGTCCTTCAAAGACTTACATACTTAGTCTTAATCACATAAACAGACTCACTGGATTCAGTTAAAGTCAGTGGAGCCATGCTTACTTACACTAGCTGAAAGTTTGGCCTGTGTATTTTTTAACTTAACACCATCCCTGAGTCAGGAAGGGTTTAACAGGTGATCAGTAGCACCAAAGCTTGTGGATATTAAGCTGACTGTTTTGTGACTGGCTTTTCTCATGCTGGCATTTACACACAAATGGAGCCAGCACCAATTAAAAAAGACTTCTATATAGTAGGTAAGCCAGGCCTTGAAAAGAGCCTCCTTAGGAGTTAAATCTCTTCCATTCATAGAAGAAGAAAAGCATCAATAATAAAGTAATGGGCTTCTCTCTCTCTGCATCTCCTAGGCTGATTCTACTGACCGTGTTCATGCTCCTGCTATGTGGCATCACAGCGAGCTGTGTGAAGTTCTGCTGCCGAAAGAAGAGACCCCCAGTTCAAACCTTTCCTAGACGCCCCTACGATTTGACAGTCATTGCCGTTGATGGCGATAGCACCGCCCACAGCACGGTGACCTGTGAGTGTTCTTCAGGGGCTTTTATTCAGGGGTACTTCAGGCTCTAATTCTGGAGAGGGTAGCACTTGGGTGTGCAATACTCCTGGCACTTCACATCTTCAAATCAGACACAAACTAATCCTCACAACACTTCAGGGCCTCTGAGATACTATCATCCCACATGTTGTAGATGGGGAAACAGGCAGAGAGAGGCTCAGTGAGCAAGAGGCAGAAGGCAACCGGAGTTTAGTGCTCTAAAGGTTCAAATAAATCCCTGATGGGCTGGCCTTGTGCATGTCCTCACACATCCATTCTTGCCCCGCCTTCTTGTTCTACCTCACATCTGTCCGTTTCAGCCAAACTGCTTCTTACAGGAGCTGTAGCACAAAACCAGAATGGTAGAAGCCCAACTAATAAGTCTCCTGGTGTCTGGATTACAGCATGTACCCATTATGTCACACACCTCATTGTAATAACTAGATGTGTATAAACAGAAGCATTTTTTCCCAATTGCTGGCTGGTTCCATCTATGCCACAGTTATAGATGCACTAATTTACTGGAAAAATAATGTCAGATCTTTATACAAAGATGTCTTTTATTCACTTGTTCAAGCCCTATTGTGCCTTCTCTTTTCAGCATACAGCTCTTTCCAGTACCCCCAGAGCGCCCCACTTCCACTTCCATTTGGGGATATGGATAGGAGCACCATGTCTCCCCCAGCCTACAGCCTCTATGCAATGGAGTTGCCACCCTCATATGATGAGGCCATCAAAATGGCTAAGCCCTACATCGAGACGGTGTTGGTGGGCCAGAAGCTCAATGACATCCTTGAGCCGGTGGCACCAGAAGAGCCAAATCAGCACCACGGTTCATCTGCTCCTGTGGCCGGTGAACTGGAGACACAGCCAAGTTCAGAAGAACCACAAGTTGAAGCACAAGGCCAACCTCCCCTCTAGCCCATTTAGAGGTGAGGGAGAATACAAGGACCTTGAAGTACTAAAGACATTAAAAGTTTGATCTTATATGCAAGTAACCATGGGAAGATGCCTAATCTGATGTCTGTAGCAATGATCTGTCATGTGGGAGGAATGTTTCCTGCAATTGCAGTAATCTTCTGTTGATGCTTCTAGGGTATTAAATGAAACAGGAGGACAGCAGTTTAAAAATACCCTGTATGGGTGATACATGGATGCTACTTGGGTCCTGCCAATGAAAAATAATCCCTTGTACTGATATAGCAATGAAAAGGGCAAGGGGCATGGTTCTGCGATAGCGACACCTTCATTAGATGCAAGAATGACGGAAACAGTGCATTGTTCCTGAACAGAAGATGGAGTTTCCCAAACTTGAGACAGAAATGGAGTCTTGATCAAGTGCAAATTCAAGAGCTTCTATAGCTTGTCTCTTCTTTTGAGAAGGTTAACTGTCCAGCAAATTGCTGAAGCACTGAACTCGTTGCTACGTAACGGCGAATGTTCTTTAAACTGAAGGAAAATGGCACTCCAGAACTCTACTATGCACATTGTTATTTCCACAGTGATAGGAGAGACAAGGGAAAAGACATTTGTGCCAGTTATAGGCGACCCGAATCATTAAAAAAACCCATCATTTTCAAGATGGGGAGAGGGAGGTTGATGCTTGTTAGTTTTGTCAGTTACAGTGCAAATTAGCCTCCAGGAGAAACTTTTATACATGGTTTGGTATTATTAAAGTATTTCAAGTATTCATGCTTTTTGCTGACTGAACCCAATGGGTCTGAAAAACTAAATGGTCTGGTAAATATTGAATGCCTCATCAGCACAAAAAGTCAGTAGTATGAATTTCAGAAAAAGTGAAAAGTTAAAACTGCAATGCTTGACCTTCTTATGGGATTTTTATTTTATATTTCACTGATTTTTTTAAACTATAAATAAAATTTTAACCTTTTAAAGCAAACCATCTGCCATTGTGAGTTCTAAGTAACCTAAGATAAAGGTTACAGAGAAAAGTGTCCAATAAAAATCTCTTCAAGGAAAGATCTGTGACGCTTAGAACAATAGAAATGAGAATTGAAGGGATCTTTTATATCATGTAGCTCAACTCCACACTGTGTTTCCTTGGGACTGTGGGGCTTACACACTATAAGCGTTTTTGTGTGTGCATGGAAACCGTATAAACCTTCTGTCCCTTAAAACTGCAGGTACAAGAAATCCTAGTCCTTTGAGGTTGAATAAACTCTGATTGTTCAGATACTTTTTCCAGTGGCAGTGTGATATTCTGTCTCCTCTTTACTGCAACTGTAGGGAGGAAACTGAGTGCACAAAATCTTTTAGAAACAGGGGTAAGCTGAACTCAGGAGGAGGGAAAAGATGAAGGTCAGAAAAGCCACAGCTGCAACAACTGTATTGGGCAAAAATCCCCATTGAATAGGGCACTGCTGCTGCTTACCCAGCAGTAAGCATTTCCAGTACCCATGTAGTAGCTACTTGTTTGAGAACTGAAGCCCTACACACTGGTAATGATTGAACTATCAGAACAGTGCACAGGACCAAGGCTAAAAGGGAGGGGAAGCCACACCAGTCTCAAAAGTAAGTAGTTCCTTGTGACATAGTTAGCAAATGCGTATTTATTGCAGAAAACTATCCTCTTTGGGGGGGAAGCTGCACTGCCAGGAGATAAACCTAGGGGGGAAAACGTCCCCAGTTTCTATATGAATGAACCACTGCTCTGGGGGGACTAATCTATGATTGTACTGCTCTGGAAAGCTGTTTACTGCTACTTAGGCCACGTCTATACGACGCGCCATTTCGGCGCGTTAAAATCGAAAGCTCTGGGTTCGATATATCGCGTCTCGTCTAGATGGGGATATATCGAACCCAGAGCGCGCTTACATCGATTCCGGAACTCCACCAAAACAAACGGAGTTCCAGATTCGACTTTGCGAGCCGCGCACATCGATTCGGCGCGGTGAAGACGGGTGAGTAACTCGATTTTAGATATTCGATTTCAGCTACGCTATTCCTGTAGCTGAAATTGCGTATCTAAAATCGAATTTCACGCATCGTGTAGATGGGGCCTTAGATGCATAGCACAAAGGGAAGCAGGTCATCTTTCCCGTTTACTGTTTTTCCTTTAGCCATCACCAGCTTTCAGACTTGTGAGCTCAGCCTTTCATTAGAGGAGAATGGTCTTTGTAGATGGGGTTCAGGTTGGACTATAATTGCCAGTTTAAGTTGTCGCAAAATCATTTTAGCATCTTCTAGTACCATTTTAAGCTGAGAGGTGACAAGGCACTATGGCAGGTGGCGTGGGTGTTATGCCTTTCCCACTTCCATTCTTGTTCTCTAGGGAGGGTTTATTTTGATCTAGTTTCTGGAATTACAACAGAGACCTGTTCTGCTGGTATTTCACCCCTGGGACTCTCTCTCATTCATCTGCACTCTCAAGTGAAGCGCAGGTACAAAGGGATTGGGAGGGAAGAGTGATGTGTAAACTTGTATTTCCAATGCTGTCCTCTGTTCTTACAAAGGTGTTTGGCTGGGCCCTGGGGCTGTTTTTTTTCTCCCTCCTAGCCCTATTCACACTGGTGACGTTTTTAAGCTCCCTACTGACTGGAATTAGTGACTAGTCTGACTCGTACTAGAAGCAAAGAGGCTCAGCTGGGGTTGGAAGTGAGTGGTAGTTTTAACACAAACCTACCAAACCAGGGAATTCTGCACCAACTTTTAGCATTTAGTATCAGTTTTTTCTTTAAAACTGTTTTCTGTAGGATTTGATTTTTTTTTTTTTTGGCCTGAGTTGTAGAAGGCTCAATTAAGTCTTACCCTACCCTGGTGGTGGGTGGGAAATAGATTGGGGCTGGAGAGAAGTCTGGTGCCTGGCCTTTGGAACTGGCTGCACCAGCGGGCCTGAGGGTTCAGAGGCTATAAAGGCTGGCAGGCAGAAGGGGGAATGGTCAGGGGGAAGGTCAGTCTCCAGGCTGTGTGGAAGAGGAGATCTTAAGGCCTGCAAGCTGTATATAGTATATCACTGGTGGTGGGAGAACCTGGTGTAAATAAAGCTGCAGGGGCTGAAGAACTGGTTTTATTGGGGACACCAGTGGGCCTCAGGAAGAGGGGTGGGTAGAGGACCTGTTACAAGCTGGAATCTGGTTCCTAACATCTGTACCTGGCTTTGCAAAAACCACTCCTGCTTTTGCCAGCCTGTGATGGTACTGGATGAACAAGAGCTGCCAAAGAGGAGTTGTACTTTAGATTTGCAGCTCCCATTGGCTTCAGTGAAGTTGTCCCTGGTTCAGCACATCTGCAAATTGGCCCAGAAGTCCTGGTGTTTGGTAACAGGAGTTCATGAGTATATGGAACACTCTTCTGCTCTTTGAAGTGATTAGGGGTGTTTTGTACAGCAAACTTCACAAACAAAAGAAGTTACTTGTTTGATTCCAGCCCAAATGGGAACTTAATGACTGAGTTAAGGCTGCTGCAAAAGACATTTAATGAGGGGAAATGATATAGAGCCTGAACTGCACCTGGTACCTCAGTGTGGTTGGAACTGCCTTTCTCAGATCACGTGCCCCTGACTCGCTGACATACTTTGCTGCCTAAGTAGCCTGGTTGCTCAACTTACATTCCTCCGTACTGGAGATTAAATGCTATAGGGACAGACTACATCACTGACTCCACTTAGCTGCAGACATAACAAAGAGCAAGGGCCTGATCTTGCTATCGCTGGAAATCGTTTGGTTGTGGACCTCAAAAGAAATAGGAGTAGGCCACATAGTGCTTTCCTGCCTGGAGTCCATTTCTGCAGTTTCCTTTTTTCTGTACTGTACTTTTCTAGAGCAAATTTTGATAACACTGCAGTTGCTGTTTGCCATCTTGGCTGTGCCTGCACTGGCATTTCACTGCAAGTGTAACTTCCTGCTGTTAAGTAAAGTGACATCTGTAAGGCCCTAAATGCTGTGGAACTGTTAAAATGTTTTGTTTGGTTACTTAGTTTTGCCCTACTGAACGTTCTTCCAATTAAAACAATTTTTAAAATGGAGAAAGTCCAGTATGTCTGATTCCAAAGGGAGAAGGGGAAAAATAGTACTGTGAATTACACCTAGCTCTTTCATCACACTTTTTATCAGTAGGTCTCAAAAACTCTTTACAAAGGAGGTTGGTGGCATTATCTCTATCTTCCAGATGAGTAAACTGAGCTACAAGGACCCATCCAAGGTCACCCAGCAGGCCCTGGGCAGAGTTGAAAATCAACACAGGTCTCCTGAGTCCAAGGCCACTGTTTGTGACTTCCTTGATGGAACAAGGTTCTTAAACACCCTCCTTGCCTGTCAATTGATTTTGAGAGTCCTCAGCAGGTTCCCCCATGCTAAACCCTGTGTTCACTAGTGACTCCCAGCCGGAACTTATCTTTTGCTCAGTGGATTAGTTTAGCAGTCTGGCCTGTCTGGGAAGTGTGGTCTAGTCTAGTGGATAGAATAGAGCATTGGACTAGGTGTCAGGGAACCTGGATTGTATTATTGGCCTGCTGAGTGACATTGGGCAAGTCACTTGGACTTAGAGCCTCCTTTCATTTTGATGGGAGTGAGTGCCTAAAATACCTTTGAGGATCTGGGCTGCCATCTCCCTGTGCCTCAGTTTCCCTATCTGTAAAATGGGGATGATACTGACCTCTTTCGTAAAGTGCTTTAAGCTCTACTGATGAAAAGTGCTAGATAAGAGCTAGGCATTATTAAAATAACTAGGTTCAGGAAGTATGGCTCACAGCTCAGTCTTGACTTCATCAAGCTTGCCATCCTCCTTGGTGAGAGATCTTTGCACAAGCAATCTCTACACCCTCAAACTTGGCAGCAGGCCCATTCTGGTGGGGGTGCTGTGTTAGCAACTTTAATATCATAGCTGTGCTCTTATTAGGAATTTGGTGCTCTCTAGTGGTTGCCAACATTTTTGCCGGTACAATGAGTATCATCATATCTCCCCTGCCAGTGTTGTGGCAGGCAGTTAGCATATTTTGTACTGGAACTTGACACAGAATTCAGTGTTCATGCTCACTCTAACTTGCCAGTATGGTTACTGACACGTAATGCTATTTTTGCTACATGAGTTCTGAAATGCTGCATAAGTTAATCCTGCCTCTTTCACAACCCATCTACAACACAGCCTCCTCTATCTACAAAGATTCCTGCTGTTTCTCTTACATACATTCCCCTCTTAAACAATGCTAAGGTAATGGTCCCAAACACTGCACTTTGCAATAACGATACTGTAGTGACTTTCCGAGTATTCTTGTTATATAGAATGATCCAATGTAATATGATACAGTTAAGGGGAAGCTTCTTACTTCAAAGCACTGAGATGCGATACTAAGTTATGTACTGAGTAGAGCTGGTTTGACAATACCACCCCCCCTCCAAATTTGGGGATTTTCAGGTTCTGTTTTTTCATGAATTGGAAAATTTCAAAGGAGATGGAAATTTTCAGCACATTTGTTTGTTGAGAAAAATGGCCATTTTCCATTCAATTTTTCAGATGAAAATTTTTTACTTTCAGTACAGTTATTGGTTGTGTTTGCACTCTTTGTATTCAGGAAGCACAGGCTAAAACTCCCAAAGTTCTGCACTGGGATTAATGTAAAACCTGATTGAGTCTCTGGTGTGTCTCTTTTGCCCTAGAGTCCCAATGAGGTACATGGATGCGATGAGATGTGCCCAGGGCATTCCACAATGAATTGCAATGTGCTTATTGTAATTCTGGTCATTGTGAAATTGTCCTAGTTAAAGCCAGATTTTATTGTAAGGAGAGAAGGGGCATATCTCCATCTTCCCCACTTCTTGTTACTCACTTTGGCTCCTGTGGATCTGCCTCACAGAAATGTTTCAAAGATAAATACAGTAGTGACTGAGGGTGCTCAGGTTCTATGGGCAAGGGCCATAGAACAGCCTGAGGTAGGTCAGGCAGGGCAACCTGCCCCACTGCTCCTCAAGGCTGATTTGGAGGGTGGTGCTTTCAGGTGTATTCAGTCTCTACAGCCATTTCAGTCCTAGGTATCGCTGCTGAGACTTGCCAAAACTGGCTGGAGGTTTGGTGATAAGGAGGCTACCAACTGGACTAAGCCCTGATTCTGCAATGCATGGTATGCAAATGAACCTCTGTACCTGACCAGAGACCTGCTGAAGTCTGTGGGACTCTGTGCAGATGCTGGGGCCTACTCATATTGTAGGACTGATACCTACATCTCACCACTCAACTCATTTCACATTTTAGCTCCTATTCCCAGCTGATCAAGTGGGGAGTGCAGCTCCCCATCCTCACCTGTCCCCTGCCGTAGATCCCCCAGCCTCCTTGGCTAGCAAGGTGAGAGCTCCTCCTGCTGCTTTAATCTGCTGCCCATTGCCAAGGTACAAAGGGCTAGCAATGCACTTCCAACCACCACCGGGACAACTTGTGTTTGTTTATGGTACAGACTGGCACCATCTGAATCATATCACAATCATGATACCTCCCAACACGCCTGTAAAGTAGGCAAGTAAAATTATCCCCAAAAGACCCGGTAGCCTGCACTACATTGGAGGCTTTATTAGCAAACAAATGCTGGGAAATTACCACCACTGAAGGTTTGTGGCCATAATGGGAAGAAATATTAAACCTGCTCTCAATTATCCTATAAGTGGTCTGGTGGGGAGGCTGGTGGTTTCCAGGAAGCTGGGGGATTTCCCCAGGACAGTTTAGGGAAAGAATTACCCTCTGGTGAACTGTGCTTGTTTGAAATCAACATAAAGATAGGCTTGAAAAAAATATTTGCTTATTTTACTTGAGGTGAGTGAAGGGAGAGCCCTAGAGGGTTAAAAGGAAAGACTAAGCTAGTAAATAAAGATGAGATACTGTATTAGGAATCAGAGAGAGTCCTTCATGTTTGGACACAGGGTTTGTTCAGGCTAGTAGTGATTGGGACAGGGAAAATTTCCTAAGGAGGGGAGATGACTATGGACCCTAGAGATATGTTCCTGTGATTGCATTGCTGGAACGGAGTAAAGGCCTGCTGTTGCATAAGAGCATACAGGTGCAGGAGATCTACTGGGATCCTTTGCTGAGCATGAGATGGGTGCTGTGTGAGCTTTTCATGCTGTCTCAGAGCTGGTAGAAACAAGTCACATTTTCTCACTGACCAAAGCAAAGCAAGCGTGGTGAGCTTGAGGAGTCATTTGAGGATGTGACTGGCAGCTGCTGGAGTAAGACAAGGATTGGCCTGGACAGTATTTGTGGATAAAAGTGAAGCCTCTGTGAAATCTACAGATATGTATATGCTGCCTGCTTGAACTATCCTGTACTGGAGAGCTGTGTGCTATGGAAAATATTATGGACCCAGTTCATAATTACCCTAGGACAAGGAGGCCCCGATCCCTGACTGAGGCCTCTAGGCATTACTGCAATGCAAATGTATAATAGGCTAAAGAAGACTGTCAATCATATTTTCAATGATGTCTGAGCTTTGTTGATGCCAAAAAAAACCTTTCCTGTTCAGTTCTCTGAATCCAGCATGGAAAGAATGGTTTCTGAAAAGCCACTGGACTGTGTCACTTGCAAACAGCTCAGTTTTACTCCTGCCGGTGAGATAGCATTTGTTTAGGCCTGGTCTACATAAGAGAGTTGAGACAGTTTATTGAATCAGTTTAAAAACTGGACACTCTTATTTTGATTAAGAGTGGCTCATTGCTGTTTTAGCTTAAGCTGATTCCTAACTGACAAACTAAACTGCAATAAATCTAGTTTCAGTTGAAATAATAGTGTTCGCACAGGGGTTTGCACTAGATTAACTAAATCAGTTTAAAAATACATCTTTAGTTAAACCATTGCAACATATACATTCCTCAAATATAGTCCAAAACCACAACTGCTGCCTCTTGAGTGTTTGTCTTCAGGTGAATATCTTCACTTAACTACTTCATTTCAATAACCTGATGCAGGAGGAAGAGTCCTAGCTCTTATGCAGAAATAAGCACTATGTACAGTTCACAGGGTAGCATATACTTTTGGACAAAGATCCTATGAGCTTCCTCCCCTCAGCAAGAGTTGAATGGTGGGTCTTCTGAAATTAAAAAGCTTTATGGAGCAAGAGGGTACATGTAGGTTAGAAGAAATAACTTCTAGTTCATTCTAAAATATAGGGGCAAATGGCCAGATTTTCAAAGGTATTTGGATCTAAAGTGGCAGATAGGCATCAAATTGATTTTCAAAAGTGCCATCTGCACCTTTAGGTGTCTAAATAAATATTTTTGAAAATCTGGCCCACAATGAACAGCGCATGTCCCAGGACGGACCAATTCCCCCTTGCTTTCTCCTGACTTAATCGCTTGCTTTAACCCACTTGTAGTTTGGAGCACAGACATGCAGTGTTACAAGGATTCCCTCTGCTTTCCCTAAGTCCAGTGTCCTTCCCCTTGTGTGCTATGCTCTGGTTCAGAACCAGCTTGCGGCATTACAGGCTTTTCCATCTGTTACCCAACCCCGACTGCATCACTTCACAGGTTTCCTCAATGTTTTTCCAAGCCCACTTGAAACACTGAATTATTGTAAGCCTGAAATTCAGTGCAATATGACTCATGTTCTCAGGCACTTCCTCGAGTAGCTTTATTTAGTCCACCATGCAGAAGTGAAGTTTAGGCATTTCTAACCAAGGTGTGAACTGTTTTTGAGATGCATAAAAGTAGGTGTGGACCTGGGAGCAATTCTCAGTGCCAAGAATGATTTATACAGGAGAAGTGAGAATCTTGGCAAAGCACATGCATTCCTTTCCCAAATACGCTATGTTCCTTTCACAGGACTCTTTAAAGCCCTATTGGAAAAACTTTCTATATAAAGTTTATTAATAAACATAAATTATGGCTCTTGTATGATTTTCATGGCCCAAAACAGATTGCTTGAATAATTGAATCTGTCCTGCAAGAGCTTCTGCACCTGCTGTGAGAGGAGTATCTCAGCTCTGCTCTGGTCTGTAGCTTCCTTCTGCTGTGAATGCCAGGTGAAGTCATTCAGACGTGGGTAGTGTATGATCGGTGTTTGGAAACATCTCCAGATCACAGCATCTTGAGAAGAATTGCAGTCCTTGCAGGTGAGAGTGTCTAGGAAGGATCTTTATAACAAAGGATCTGGTTCTTCAGGATGCTATTGAACAAGCTTAAAGGATTCTCCAGTCATCATGGCCACAAACTCTGAGAGGGAGAGAACCATAGACAAGGCAGGATTTATTAGCCTCACCTTGTGCTGCTGGCTCAGCCATAGAGTGGGTTCATCACAGGTTGATAGGGCAAGCAGCACTGCAGGATGCTTCTATAATGCTCACTCAGCAAGATAGGCCTGAAGCACAGGGACACTAGATGGATTCTTGTTGGCTGAACAGTGCTTTGTTCATTGAAATCTGAATTTCCAAAGCTGGTGATTTTCTCCAGAAGTTGAAGGGGATCCCCACTTTCCTCACATCACATGCATCACTATCTCCCAGCTCTATGCTCAGACGACAGGGCAAATTCTCTGTTGCAGCTCCACTGAAGTCACAGGGTGATGACAGCAGAGAACAAGCCCTACCGGGATCTTTGCAAATGTAGTAGGTTTTTTAGTGTCATGACACAATCACTAGTCCAGAGCAAAAATGAGGGTCTCATCCAAAGGCCAATGGAGTCTCTGGGAGTCTTTAAATTGCCTTGGGTAAATTTTTTTTAATCAGTCTTTATTGGCTAAGTGTAGTGGGAGGGCTGCCTCTCACACTGTAATATTTTCCCTTCCAGTTAAAGAATGGCATGAGCAATTTCTTTTGCACATCTCACAAGAATCTCGCCTCCTTCTTTCAGTGGGAATTTGCCTGCTCAGCTCTCACCTGAAGAGAACTGTTAGTGTGAAACTGACAGAACCTTAGTTACACAGCACCTCAAATGAAATGCCAGAGCATTTAAAAATAAACCAGCAGCAACGCAGACCCGATGGCTTCAGTTTTACCGCTCTGGCTCTTCAGTGAGAAAATGGCTCATGCCAAGCTGGTGCTATGGAGGCAAATTCTGTTATGCTGTAATGAACTTTGAGGAGCTAATTAAGCTGTCAACTATTGTTAGAGACAAGCCTCTCACCCCTGCTTTGCCTCTGCTTCTCCCAGACAAAGTGCTCCCCAGGCATTGGCAACATACATCTGTGATAAACAGGGAATTTCACATTGTGGCAAATGGGGGTGGAAACTGAACATGTTGACATAAAAGCAGTTTGAGTTGGGCCTGAATTGCGCTCCTGCATCTGGACTTTCCCAAACCTTAGGGATGTTCAGACCTGAATCCAAACTCTGCACATTAAGCCCCTCTGCTACCCCCTCTTCTTTTTGTACAGCTGTTTGTGTAGTTGGAGGGCCTCCTTCCCTTCCTCCTCCTGCTCCACAATGGCCTGCTTGAGATGGTAGCAAACATAACCAGAGATCTGGAAAGAAGACATCAGAATAGGAGGATGGCAGTTGCTAGGGCAGGGAGCAGGTGGTTATATTAAGGAGAGGAAGTTGGTCCAATGATCTAAACACAGAGCTGAAAGCCAGGAACTCCCAAGCTCTAATCCTGGCTCACTTTTTGGCCTTGGGCACATCACTGTGAGGGTATCTATAAAATGGAGGTAATTTGATGTTGGGGTGAATTGATATTTGTAGAACATCCCAAGGATGAAAAAGAATGTAAACCCGCATGCTCAAAGGCCCAAGCCAACCTCTAATTAACATGAGGTTTGGGAAGGCACTTTTTTGATGGGCAGATTGCTTAACTATGGGATTTCTTGCACCTTCCTCTGAAGCAGCTAGGGCCAGCCATTGACAGAAAGAATAATGGACAAGATGAATCACATGTCTGAGCTGGTGCAGCTGTACCTGTGTTTCTAAAGAGCTACCGAGTATAAGGACTAAGTATTATTAGGAAATTGTTAATGAAAACAAATTTCTGTTCATCTTCTAATGGAGAACAGAGAAATATTAAATTTCTGAAGGCAATACTATATTAATAAAAAGACAGTGTAGTGAGACATCCAAAATCTCTGTAACAAATCCAAACCCTTCCCAAGAAGTCTGACTAATGTATCAATAATGGGTTGGTATTGGGATCTCTTTCTGCTGTATGCTTCTACTGCTTTCTGGTGAAAGGTCTGATAAAATACAATGTAGTTGCATCAAACTCAACCACTTATTGACCAGTCTTTTAATGTCAATCCAAACCATGAACAGATATTTTTCCAGTGCTTTCTGGTTGCATTCGGAATGGCAACAGATTTCTGTGGAGGTTGAAGATTGAAGGCACAGAAATAAAAATTGGTTTCACACAGACTGTAAATGTCATATAGACAAATTATTTTGGAGGAGGAGACAAATCCTCTTGAATTCTGCTATATAAATGATGTCGCTGACAAATGAATGTTCATGCACTTCAGTCCCCATTTTTCTTGTTACAGGAAGAACTACTTAACTGGAGAGTTTGGTTTCCTTAATGAATATTTTAAAGTTAATTTAGTGCTGGTGAAAGGTGCTAAATTATCAGCCCTGAAGTCATATCTATTTAGAACTCACACCACACACAGAGGCCAAACTTTTCAAGTGTGACTAGTGATTTTGGAATCATAGCTTCAAACACCTTAAAGGAGCCTGATTTTCAGACAGTGCTGACCACCCAGCCTCTGAAAATCAAGCCCCTTTAACATGTCTCAAGTTGGGTACCCACAACTGAGGCAATCATAATCATTTGTCACTTTTAAAATCTTGTTAAATACACTTCACAAACATTCTCTAATTAACCTTCACAAACCCTCCTAAGAGATTTGAAAATATTATCCTTATTTGGGGGGGGGGGGGAGGGGACACACAAAGTCATGGGGATTCAGGCACAAGGAGCTTAAGTGAATTTCCCAAGGTTACAGAGAGAGTTGGTGTCAAAGCCAGCATTAGAATTCAGCCCTCTGTTCCTAGACCACACATCCCTCTCACAGTTGCATGACACTGTCTGTATGGAATACACACATCTACTCATAATGGGTGACTCCTGTGGGCAAAGCTTCTGAGGAAGGCAAGAAAGATCCAAGACTGCTGACTACAAGCTTTTGGGAGTATTCTTCCCAGTGCACCTTTCATTTGCTAAAGAGTCTTGTGTATGGATACTGTACCTTCATAATCAATGGTTCCATCTCCATCCTTATCAGCTTCTTTCATCATCAGTTCAGCCTCCTGTTCATTTAGTGGCTCTCCGGCATTCGTCAGTACATACCTAAAAATACAGATCAAATCTGGCAATAGTTTGCCCCTCCTAGGTGAATTTCAAAGCACTTTGCAAATATGAACTTCTTCCTGTCAATCCTCAAAGGTGGGTGTATTTAGGTGCATTTTACAAGTGGGGAAATTGAAACATGGATTGGATATGTGACTTGGCCAAGGTCAAATGTGACCTAATTTTCAGAAGTTGTGAGAACCTACAACTCCAGTTAAAATGAATGGGAGTGGCAAATGATCAGCACCTCTGAAAATCTCAGTCACAGTGTATCAATGGTAAAACAAGTAATTAAACCCAGAAGTCCTGATTCCCAGTCCCCTACTTTAACCATTAGCCCATACCTATGGTGTACTCTGTTCATATTCTAATGGAAAACCTGCATAGAATTATGGAAATAAACATTCAAGTGACCACACACAGGATCACACAAGTGAGAGATGGTAAAGCCCTATTAAGCGATCTGGATTAGGATTGTTCCTTACAGTGTCTATTCTAGTGCACTGTCTATTTCCACCCCCAGCACAAACAGAAACTTGAGATGTTGTGATCCCACTTAATGAAGAAAAATAGTTCTTGAAATCTCACCCATGGTATCAGCCCATGAGTCAGAGAATTCTGATCCTAAATAAAGCCTGGACTGGCCAATCACAAACTCTTAGACACAGAATGAGTCCTGTGTGTATCTGTAGACATAGATATGCTACAGCTAACACCAACTTTCAGAAGGAAAGGAAACCTAATTCATCTTTAGCAGATGTTAGAAAACACACACATTTATCCAAGTGTCCCCGGGGCTGTTGCAGCTTTGTAAGGATTGCTAGTATCTTGTATGTGTCAGGACACAAAAGCGTGCTGGATATTACTGCCCCTATCCCATCTGGCTAAGTTCTGCTTGCTAAGTATAATGCATACAGGCAATTGTGCCTGCCATATGCTTGGTGCATAATTCGAAGTCAGGGAGGCCATTTCCATCATCAGAGCACATTGATGATCCACAGACCAAAGCAGTCAAAGAAGCTCACTATCATGAAAGCTCTTCAAAGCAGTGTTCCTGTCCTTGGGGGAAAGGTGAGGGGAATAAGAGCACCAGCACTGTTCATTCTTGAGTTGAAATAATGTCAAGGCAATATTAAAAGTTTTTTTTTCTTTTGTTGAAACATCATGTGAGTTAGGAAAATAGAAATCATTAAAACAACACGTGCTGGGGGCTGAAGCCAGATTTCCCAAGGAATTCAAGGTCAGATTTCAAAGTGGTCAGCACCATCTTGGGGCCAGATTTTCAAAAGAACCCAGCACAAAAAAGGCATCCAACCTGCTGAGATCTTTGGAAAATCTGACCTTCAGTGTTAAAATGGGAAACAACTGGGTGCTGAGCACTTTCTGACCTCGTTGGTCAAATCATTGATTGTCCTAGCTCTGTGCCCATGAACAATCTTGGTTTTCCAGAGGAATTATGGTTAATACATTCATTTCCTTTCGAATGGATAGCATTGAAGGTTTGTTTTAGGACTCTGCAGGAGCCTGAAGCCTGCATTTGCTCTCTTGGAACTTACTGTAGTACAAACTGCGTAGCTCTTCTGATTCTGTCAGCTTTGGTAGCTTGAAGCTTTGAGGCAAATCCCAGGCTTTTTAAATTAAAGAATGTTTGTTTCCTTTCCTTATCAAGACCAAGTTCTGAGGACGTTAAACAGTCTGGAACCTTGTGTCTGAATGATAAACACAAGAATTTCCAAGCTACATGCCTCCTTTTTTACACATTTATGAACAGGAGCTTGATTAATGCTGGTTAACCAGAGGAATATTTGCCTATGACCTTAAGTTAGCTAAATGCATTCATCTTTTCCAGTATAATAGATATCTTTTTCCATATGGAAATCTATGTTAATTTCAAAGTGAAGAATAGAAACATTTGCTACTTTTATAAAGTAATCTTTTAACTTTTTTCTTTTCTTTTTATCCCTTTTTCTTGTATTGTTGCCTTTTTATTTTATTCTTACCATGTTGATTAATTCTTAGTTTTGTTTGTTGTAGATAATACAAAGAGCAAGAAACTCAGCTGGTGAAATCAGCATAGCTTCAATGGAGAGATGTCATTTTATGCCTGCTGAAAACATAGTCTAGAGCAGGGGTAGGCAACCTATGGCACATGTGCTGAAGGTGGCACGCGAGCTGATTTTCAGTGGCACTCACACTGCCGGGTCCTGGCCACCAGTCTCGGGGGCTCTGCACTTTAATTTAATTTTAAATGAAGCTTCTTAAACATTTTAAAAACCTTATTTACTTTATATACAACAATAGTTTAGTTATATATTATAGACTTCTAGAAAGAGACCTTCTAAAAACGTTAAAATGTATTACCGGCACTTGAAACCTTAAATCAGAGTGAATAAATGAAGACTCAGCACACCACTTCTGAAAGGTTGCCGACCCCTGGTCTAGAGACTGTTCATTCGTATTAGAGCTGAGCAAATGATTTATTTGACTAATTTCTGTTCACGAATTGTCTGCTAATGGCTAAAAGATTTTTCTTCAATGGGTTAGTTACTTTAAATGATTAACAGAATAATTTCTGTGAATGATTCTTGGTTCCTAGTTTGTTCATTTACTATTAAATCTTAGAGCTATGTTGAATGGTTTGATCGGTCACATGGTATCATTGTTTTCTGCATGGTAGCTAAAGTTTCCAATATGATTTCACAATTTCAGAAAATAGTCTCTCCACATTTGACTTAAATTCACTGTTTCTGCCAACATCCTTATCAGTAAACTTGTTTGCTAGCATAGTCTCTGAAAGATAACAAAAAGTCATGCAAATGTAGACTAAACATGTTAATCTAAAAATCTGAATGAAGATTCATGAGAATTTTTTTCCCCATTATTCCCCAGCTCTGATTGCTGTTTCAGTTGATCATGTGTTCTTTGGAATGTAACTTTTGTAGATCTGGATGTCAGTGTAATTCAGACATATGGACCTTGATATTTTGGAAACACCGAACAGTTGGGGAAAAAATCCTGTCTGGAACATCTCAACTGGACAGTAAAATAACATCAAAATAAATCCAATTTTCAGGGTCTAAATCAGTCAGTCAGTCAATCTAGAGTCCAGTGGCAAACTCAGATATTGACTGGGTTTTGAGATCCCACTATCTATTCTGCCTTTCCAAACTTCAGCATTCCTCTTCCTACTTTAAAGGCATGGCCTGTTCCTGACTTGTAAGTCAATGGGAGTTGGGTATGTTCAGCATCATGCAGAACCAGGCCCATATTTTCATACCTTCAGGAAGACTGCTACTTACTTGAGTGTATTCCAATCAATGTAGCCTTTGTGTTCCTTATCAAAGACCTTGAATGCTGCCCTCAGCTCTTCATCCTGGTTTTTAGCCTTTTCATGGTAAATGCCCATCAAAACCAGAAAACTGTTGCAGTTCAAGGTGCCCTTATCTAAAAGAACAACAAAGCACTGGGGTACATTAACATGCTAGTCATTGAGAAGCAGTCTAGTTAAGGTCTATCCTGCCTTGTGGATTCCTCTTCTGAACCACAGAACCTGGGCAGCTCAACACACTGGTTTCAGGGTAGGAAATATAGTAAAAGATAGGACTGGGGGAGGTTCTTACTGTCTTTGTCCACCTCTTTTGCCATTGTCGCCAGCTCTCTCTTGGTTGGGTTGATTCCCATCAAGCTCATAAGCTTCTCCAGATCATCTGTTTTCACTAACCCATTGCCCTCCTCATCAAACATCTCAAAGACGTCTTTGTACTCTGTTATCTGTTCTGGTGTCAGTGTCTCAGCCTGTGTGGAAAGGAATAAACCAAAAGGTCTGTGCCAGGTTCCAATAATTTTCTAGTTTAATGTGCTCAGCAATGTGCAGGAGGAAACACAACCAGCAAGGTCATCAGGCAAGGGGCTAAGCTAAAAGCACAGAACACAGTTTATGTGCAGGAGAATAATCTAACGAATGTGATTTTTGTGATCTGCTGTCTCGTGAAGCACCAGTGATAGGAAAAATACATTATTCTATACATCATTTGAAAACTGGGACTCTTGAAATAGTCACTGGTCCCTCAGACCAGCCAAAAATATGGGCTATCAGAGACCATTTATCAAACAGGACAACTTGCTTTCCAGTATCCAAAGAATTTCATGTTACTCCAATCCTGAATCATGGCCTAAGTGAGGAGGGGGAGTCTGAGTGCCAAGTTCTGTTAGTGATTAGAACAGGGAGTGGGGAATGTTAGGATGGGGTTAAAGTTAGCTGGTCTTTTGAGAATAAGAACATGACTGATGGTCTTTTCTGCTGAGGCCAGCCTGGTAGCTGTAGGAGGTAGCAGCTGTCTACCTGCTGTTCAGGTATATGTTTTTTAAATGGTAGCCCCAGATTCTTCAAAGGAGCCATGATGGTAAAAAGATCTCACATGGCTTTTAAAAGACTGTTCTCTGACATATGTTACTGTAAGAGCTGCCCAGAGACCAGCACTAAAGATTTGAAAATGAAGATCTCCTGGCCAACCAGCAGAGTGGAGACTGGATTTTCTGCTACACATTCATGGCATTTGATCAGTTCATGCATCTGGCTCCCTGCAGAAGTGTTAGGTCTATATTTAACTTGCTCATAGTTGACTGGGGGGAGGGAGGGAGTTCTGTGTAACAGAGAGGTTAAGTGAATGTTGTCTTGTTTCTCTAAAGTAGCTGGCCTCAGAGACTACCACATCCTGCCATTTACTCATTGTTAAAGACAATATTACTATAGCTCAAATGGTAGCGATTGGTGCGGTAGGTCACAGGATCAAACCCTCCTGATGACCACATTATGTAGCCATGGTCTGTTGCATGACCCAGCAGATACCCTTCCTACAACATTTCAGCCATATCAGATCAACTAAGTGATCTGTCTATTTTGTATTTCTGAGGCTATATCTTCACTACCGGCTGTATCGGGAGGTAGCAATCGATTTCTCGGGGATCGATATATCGCGTCTCATCTAGATGCGATATATCGATCCTCGAACGAGCTCCTGTCGACTCCGGAACTCCACCAACGCGAATGGCGGTAGCGGAGTCGACATGGGGAGCCGTGGACATCGATCCCGCGCCGTGAGGATGGTAAGTAATTTGATCTAAGGTACTTCGACTTCAGCTACGCTATTCACGTAGCTGAAGTTGCGTATCTTAGATCAATTCCTCCCCCTAGTGTAGACCAGCCCTAATAGTGGCCTCAATCAGATACTTGAGAGGAAGGTGCTAGAGTCCTCTTAGTGAACAATAAGGAATAGGCAGCCCACAGGTGAAATTTCATCCTCATTCCCCTCAGTTGGAGGTTAACTTGTGCCCTGAAGCATGAGAATTAAATATCATTTAGATAAGACCACCTTGGTTTGATATGCGATGTAACTGTGGTGTTCTTGTTATCCAGATAAATGACTAATCTTCTTTTGACTTCTCCTAAGCTCTCTGTCTCAGGGATGTCTTGTGGCAGTGAATTCCATAGGGTAATTGTGATATGTACAAAAAAAAGTGGGGATTTCCTTTATCAGGTTTAAGTGTTTTGCCTCTCAATTGTATTGAAAGTTCCCTTGTTCTTGTACTGAGAGAGGGTGGATAGAAACCTTCTCACCAATTCACCTTTGCTATCCATTGCTATTCTATCATGCCTGCTCCTTTGTTAAGACTGTATAAGACCTAAGTATTATTAATTATTATTGATCTCCTCTCTAAACTAAACAGTCTTAGTCTGCACAGTCTCTGTTCACAAGGATGTCACTCCAGGCCTCTCGTTTTTATCACCCATTTCTGAAAGGAGAAGCAAAGGAGTTCTCTTTCTAGAGATAGTGTGAACAGAGCTGAACCCGGTATCCCAGATGAGGACATACCATCAATTTATAAAATGGCATGGTGATATTTTAAGCATCTTCCATCCCATTCTTTAAACATTGTCACATTATGTTTGCTTTTTTAATTGTCACTGAGCAGCTGTTCTCAGCTGAGCTGCCAACAGTGAACCCAGATCTTTCTCCCTGAGTAATTACAGTTAATTTAAAAAAACAGCAGTGTATATGTGTGGTTCAAATTATTCCTTATTACTTCATTTGTCAACGTTAGAGCTTGTAGAAAAACAGCAGAAAAAATTGTGAATTATTTCTAATTTTTTTGGCGAGAACTTTTGAATTAAAAGATAAAGACCCTATAATATAAAGTTGTTGAAAAGAGAAAATTTATTGTCAAAAACTTTCATGAAAAATTGGAGTATTTTCAAGCAGCTCTAATCAACATTAAATTCTCCATGCCATCATGCTGCCCATTTACCTAGTTTTGTGTTCTGATGACCCTGATGAGGTCATAGAACATGGGCAGGTAGGCATTTTGAACGTTTTACCCACACACTCATATGTTCTAAAAGACAAGCATAGAAATAAGAGTTAAAGTTTAAGAGGGAACCTGAGAGTTATAAGGAAGATTTTGGAAGACAAGGTTACAGAGAAAGGCTCTGAGGAAAACCTGACAATAGCCAAAGTCTGATTTTCAAAAGCAACTGAGGCACTCAGCCTAAATTCCTCTGATTTTCCAATGGTACTTAGGCTCCTAACTGTTGAACTCACTTTTGAAAATGAAATGTAAGAGCCTAAATCACTTGAAAATTTTGCCCATGACAGCTGACCTGTTCTAACACACCTGTAGACAAAGCCTGAATAATCACCTATTACTTTCCATTCTGTTTGGCTTTAAACATGTTAGTGTCTGTCCAGAATGGTAAATGCTTATACTGATCATTGAATGTTTCTGTCTCTTGTCTCCCCCTGCAAACATCAACCTGGTAAGAAATTTAACCTGTCAAAATTGCTGGGGTGAAACTCCTAACCACATTTATAGGGCTGCACAGCATGATAGGACATAACCAGGCAAAAACAAATCCAGTGGGTGACACTAGAGGGCGGCACTGCACTGTTCAGTGACTTGCATTGTTACATCAATGATGAGAATGGGTTTGTGAACAATGAGAGCTGAAGTTTTGCCAAGAGGAAATGGCTGTGCTAAGGACCAGTTTTGCAACTGCCAAAGGTCCTCTGACTAGAGCGAGACTGGTGCCTGTTTAAGGGGGTTGAGGGAGAAATAACAATTTCAGTCTGACTTCTCTTCCCCAGAATGCTTTCACTTTTACTACTCTTCCTGCTTGTAAGTCATCACTAAAACTTGCCTGGGGACTGATAGACCCTAGCAGAGATAACATTTGCAGCAGAGTGACCCTGAAAAGCTACCGTAGCACATAAGGCCTAAGATCCAAATCTCGGATCCAAAGGGCTGTTCAAAATCCAAATCTGAATCCAGATCCAAATATTATTGCCTGAGCTCATCTGTGTTCGGGAGCTGTGTCAGCCTGACTCCTGGGCAGCTCTGCAAAGCCAGCCTAAAAGCAACTGCCATGGGTAGCAATCTGCCCTGCATTTCACCACAGAGTTTAAGTTTATAGCATTTCTCCCATGGTCCAGAGTCCAGGGCAAGGAAGAGCTCCCTGCATCCTCATTACCAAAGCACATCTTGGGGAAAGAGTTGATGACAGTGCAGGAAGTGAAAGAAGGAAATGTGGTTTCAGATAGAGTGGAGAAAAGGCACAGACTCATTGTGCGGCTCCTGAATTCCTAGCAGGAGGGAAGTTAAAGTATTTTATTCTTTAAAGGGCCTCCTCTCCCCCTCTCTCTAATTGGTTGTTTTAGTTACTGAGGCTATGGCATCTTTTCCTATTTATGCCCTCTACTTTTCGCCTTCTCCCTGCTTCTTAAATGTGAAGTCCAATTTATCTGCCACTGCTGGCATTGCCAAAGTCAGTCTTCTCCCTAATGTTGCTGCTGTGTTCTGGTGTTTTGGTAAAGAGTGAGTGGTCCTTTGTAATATGCAGGTTAATAGTCTGCAGAACGTTTTGTAATCCTTCCAGATGAGAGGGACCAGAGTAGGTCTAAAGTTTCTAATGATTATTATAAATAATGTGCAAAGTATCTGATTTTCTTCTGTTCACATTTACTGCTGAACTCGAATTAATATGCAAATTAGACACAATTAACTCAGGCCTAAACAGAGACTGGGAATGGTTGGGTCATTACACTAATTGAATCTATTCCCTATATTAAGTTCTCCTCACACCTTCTATGGGTCATCTTAATTATCACTTCAAAAGTTTTTTTTTCTCCTGCTAACGATAGCTCATCTCAATGGATTAGACTCTTCCTGTTGGTATGCATACTTCCACCTTTTCATGTTCTCTGTATGTATAAATATCTCCTGTCTGTGTGTTCCATTCTATGCATCCGAAGAAGTGAGCTATAGCTCACGAAATCTCATGCTGAAATAAATTTGTTAGTCTCTAAGGTGCCTCAAGTACTCCTGTTCTTTTGCGGATACAGACTAACACGGCTGCTACTCTGAAACTTATTTTTATGCCCCTCCAGATCTTCAACCCTATCCTGACCTAGCAGAGATTCTCAGGCCAACATACTGCAACAGATGTCAGTAAGAGCTTTGGGCGTGGCTAGCAAAGGCAAGATTAGGTTCTTAAAATCCCCTGAATGTAAGTTCCTATGAAAAGTTGCATTAAGCAGCTTTCAAATTTTACCATATAGCTCCTGAGAGCTTGGGTGCTGCTCGTCAATTTCTCATCTTCAGATACCAGGATACAGGCAGTTGTTCACTGTTTAAATCTTCATTTAAAAGATTTTCCTAACCTCAGTAGTTTTTGAAACACTTTGTCCCACCAGGGAATAAGATTGTGAATGAGAGATTCAGGAATTCCACCTAAATTCCTGTAGCAAACAAGGAGCTCTTGTCCCATTGTGAAAATAGTACTTTGCATTTGTCTAGCATCTCCACTCCAAGGAGATTAATGCACTTTACACCCGTCAATTGATTTTCACAACCCTCACTGTAGATGTTAAAACATAGCAAGGTAAAGTAACCAAGGTCACAAAGCAACTCAGTGTCAGAGATGGAATTAGCACTCAAGTCTCTTGAAGCGTAGTTCTGTGCTCTAACCATTAGCTAATACTGCTTCTCTTAATTCCTTAAATGCTCAACATATCCTTAATGGCAGCAAGCAGCATGATAACAACTCATAATCAGCCACCTGATTCACCTTGCACTGAACAGAGAAAGTCCAGAAAAATATGGGATTTCTGAACTCATGTAGGTTATTAATGTTTATGGAGTCTTTTTAGCTGCCACCTTCCATTCTCCCTGCCAGTGAGGGGGTGTCAGGTTTTTCATTATAAATGGCTATTTTCAGGCATTTGTAATTCAACCACTAAAGATAAACCAAAATAAAAAGAGACCTTCTAATAGTAAATAATATTAATTGTGGCATTAATTGGCCAAAGCTGGGAATGTGCAATGGAGACTAATGCTCCGTCTCCAAATCCTGCTCCACTTTCCTCTGATGATGCAGAAACCCTAAAGTTGCTTTGATTCCCTGGTTCTTGCCTTGTGTCCTGATGCTAACTGTCATCAGTCTGGATATTTGACTCTACAGCCCCTGAAATCTTTAACAGGAGCAAAGGCAGAGCAACAAAGAAACTGATACATTCGTGTAGCCACCCGCCCAGCCATATTTGTTTTGAGTTTATTTAAGTGAGCTTAATTTGATGCGGTTATGATTGTTCATGTATTTCAGTTACTGTTTTCCCCACAATGGCTGGTTCCCTGGTTATTTGCTGCAGGGGGTGTTTGGAACTTAAATGGCCAATTTTAATTTAGGATCTGATTCTGCGCATTGTGGTCAATGAAAGCAAGAGCAGATCCTTAATACCAAGGAATAATCCATTTGACATTTATGGTTTCACTTCTCCCAGCTGCGCAGGGATGATCCTTAGTACTTTCCTCCTGTATTTTCAGGTCAACACAGGACACTCCCTGCTTTCTATCAAAGTATTGTGTAATATTGTTGTGTACTATTAAACAGCCACAATATTTCATCCCAGATGTGGCTGCAGTCAGCAATGTGAGAAGTGTTCTCTGTGTTTGCACTGTTTTTATAGCCACTATTTTTAAAGTATTTTGAGTTCTTTAGACAAGACACAGCATAAATGCCAGTAATTATTTATTAGTGCTATAGTCATCTAAACTCTGAATGTTTAAAACAGCATCCTTTCCTTTTGTGAAACATAGAGTACATGCTGAGTTGGTGTTAAATAACCTTTCAGAAAGCTCCAGGATCACCACATCTCCACTCATAAAGAATTAATCCTGCACGTTTTTCCTAGAAAATGCTTTAATTATTAAACACTTTTTTTAAAGTTTGCAAGAGAAATGAATTTAAATGGACATATTAAAAAATTCAAGAATTCTCTAATGAGGTAGTCATTCAAGCACGTCCAAATAATTTTAGATGAGGCAATTAACAAAATATGAGTCTACTGTCTGTTAGAGCTGTTCAGCATTGCTTTGAGATCATTTGTCTCTTACGAAGGTCTATGTTGCAATAGGTTTTCACATGAAGTCCTGAACAGGTTGTTTGAAAAGCGTTTAATCAATATCACCGGTACACAGAAGAAATGCTCCAATCATTACAGTTTGGGATATCAAGAAAGACAGTGCACTCACCATGTTTGCAGAGTCTAGGAAGGCTGCTCAGAGAGGATGTCAATAACCTACCAGTGACAGTGTCTGGCCCCAGATGGAAAGTGATCTCTCCCTTTTAGATTGTAGAAGAGGGTTAGGCCATCAGTCCCCAGGGAACAATAGATTCTTAGAAACCTTTTATGGCTTCAAGAGCTTAAGACAGGGAACCCTATTTTTGGAAGAATCTTATTTCTAACTACATCTACTTAGTACATGAGACTGTCAGCTCACAGCCAAGATCCATTTTTAAGGGTGGTTTTCTCTTTACATTCTCCACCTTCCTGCTCGTGGTGGTATTCTAATAAATGAAGACAGAAGTGTAACACATCAATAATCTATACCAGGCTGATAATCTAGCCTTTGTAACTGCAGACAAATCAGATGGGCTGAACCCTTTCCAACGTGGCTATTGATTTTAAGTGTCTCCAGTTCAGGGTGCCCAACTCAAGATATGGAGAACCTGATCAGCTAGGCCCTATTGAATTGAACTGCAGCACCTCTGAAAATCAGACCCTGGTGTCCCCACCTGGGTACCCAAAATCAGGGGCCACTTTTGAAAACTTTGGCCTGAACAACTCTTGGTCTTAGTTTTCCTATCTAAAAAAAAAAAAAAAAAAAAAAATAGGAATAATTTATTTACCTACTTTATAGTGATAAAAGCACAATTCATATGATGCTTACCTAATGTTTGTAAAGTGCTTAGAGAGCATCAGCTGAAAGGTGCTGAGTTTATTTTAGTGAGTGCAAAGTTTTATTTAGTGTCCTGATGAGGAAGAGAAAATCCATTTCTCACTGAATGTGGGGATCATACAACTGTATATCAGAGTGCTTAGGAGTGGCAGCGGCCTTGCCATGTTTTAACATGCATTGATCTTGATTATGTGCACAAGACCAAACTATGTTACCACCATGTTAAGGAACAGTGGCTAGTCCTGGTGAAGACCAGAAATTACAGGACTCTGAGAGTTATCTAGGCTCCAAAGATACCCATTACTGACAATGGCAGTCAGCAAGAGAAACAGCAAATTTAAGTACCTAGAAGTCCCTGCAGTCTTGTCTACACTAGGGCTCTCACTAAGCCAATGGCAGCCCCATTTTAACATTTTTCCTAAAATTCTCTAGTGTAAACACAGCCTTAGAAACCTTCCAATGCAAAGCTGTAGAGAAATGCAACAGAGTATCAATATTTACAGCTTTCTTAGAATTGATTAGAGACAACGTGTTGGATTTTTTTTAAATTTTTTTCCAGCTAGTTGGTTAGGTGACATTCCCCGCCATATTTACAGATTTTAGGTAGCTTCAATCTGAACCCTAAGCCCTTTGGCAGCAACCCTTTAACCTGAGAACATGCATTGCACTGTGTGTGTGTAGCACTTTTTCCTTTTGAACCTTTGTCCACATGCTATAGACTACTAAATAATTAAATAATTCCCAGCAAAAACTGCACTGCCCAGAGGCTCTTCCTTCATGAGGAGGGGGATTAGAAACTCCAGTTCAATTTGATGAATGAAGATTAGATGGACTAAAAAGCTAGGGCCTTTGGGTATGGAGGGAAGGAAGAGTCACACCACTGAAGAAAAAAATGGACAAAAAAAACGGTTGACTTTCCTTTTTCTCTTTGGGGATAGGAGGAATGAGCCAATGGGAGGATCTAGAGACACAATACAAGGAGTCTGGGCGATTAAACACAATGCAGCATTGTCAGTGTCTACTTGCCCAGTATGGGCTCTATAGCCAATGAATTTCCAAATGGACTTAAAGACAGAAAGATGCATAGCAAGTGCATCAGCTGAAAGATCAAACCTCTTGGGATGATAGTTCCTTTGTGCTGTGAATTTAAATGGGAGAAAAGGAAGCAAAATAAATGGCAGGGCCAGAGGACACAAAGTTGGGAAAACAGCAGCTTTAAAGGGATGTATTAAACATAATGTTTTCATAATCTTATGACCAGAAATAAAAACAGTTCAGCCAACAGGACATTGCTTTATAGCTCTTGGACCTTGCCCTTCTCCAATACAAGGGAAGTGCTTTATTGTTTCAATGAAAGAAAACCAGGGCTGCTTTCAGACTTAGCAGATTTTTCTTTTTTAAATGACCATGAATTTGGTTTAATTGTATTTGGCCAGAGCAATCTGAACCCTGAGAAATGAGAAGGAGCAAGCTAGCTGGCTGGCTCTATGCTTAAGATGGTTTCTGTCAGGGATGGGCCCAGGGCACTCATTTCTGATTAGGCTCTGCTTGATTCTGATGTTCTGAGCTGGGCATCCGTTCAGACATTTTTATCATTTACAGCTCCTGTGCATACATAAGAGATGTGTCTCTAGACGAACTATTTTACAAAATAGACATTACCAGCCCACTTGTGGTCCCTTTGTTGGGAGTTTCAGCAGAAAAGCCAAGGATGAAACATGCTATACAAAACTCACCACTTACCCAGCATTAAGGGTCCATCTACGCTACAAAAATCAGCCATTGCTGACAGGGGTTAACCCCTCCTGTTGCCTCTCAACTAGTGTTAAAAACTATTTAAATGCTAGTGTAGACAGGACAAAACTATTTAGTTCACCATTACAGGAAGCAAGACTAGCCTTGTCTATGTTAGGGATGTCTGTGAACTTTTCCCACTGTTGCTAGCACTAGTTCTGCACCACTGATGCTGGCAGTACTGGAACCCTTAGTGCAAACAGGCTACTGGCAGTTGCCCGACTCTTAACCACCATGTTGTTTTAACTGCTTGAGCTAGGTCTTACTGATATAGTGCTTAAAGTGCCAGCAGCCCCTCTGCACTAGGGCTATGTGGGAGCTGTATTGGTGCTAGCAATGGTGGGGCATTTTTGGCAAGACCATGGAGACCACATTCCACCTGGTCTCTCAATCAAGCTTTCTGGAAGGGTGCTGGAACTGGTTAACTCCCTGCAGCACTGGTGTGGGAACTGGTTTTAATTCCTAATGCAGCCTGCCCTAAAAGGGCGCCCTCCAAGTCAAGCAAGGTGCCTGCTGCTGGCTATGCTTGTGCTGCTATGTGTTTGTTAAGATGTCTCAGTTAGGACCAGGGCATGTGCAGTTAATGCTGTGCAAACACCCAGGAAGACTCAGTCTGCACCCTGCAGAGGTTACACTCTGACAGAACTCTGTGTGTGTATGTGTGAGAGAGAGAGAGAGAGAAATGTGTGTGTGTGTGAGACAGACAGAGAGAGAGATAGAGAGAGAGAGAAGGCGGGAAGGAGGAAGAGGAGATGTAGTATGGGCCAGTGGGTAGGGCACTCCACTGGGACTCTCACCCTCTGACTTGTATTCCTGGCTCTGCCACTGACCTGCTGGCTGACCCTGGACAAGTCGCTTCCTCTCTCTCTGTGCCTTGGTTTCTCCTCCCATCCTGTCTCGTCTGTTTAATGAGTCCAAGGCAGTGGAATCCCTTACTCTGTGTTTGTAGTGCACCTACCATAATGGGGTTCTGGTCTCCATTGAGGCCTCTAGGTGCTAATGTAATGCAAAATAATTAATTTTTAAAAAGTGACAGACATGGTTCCACAGATTAGCTTTATCCATAGCTTGGCTAAAAGGTGTTAAACTTCTGAGTTTGCAGTCCAGCCATTTTCCTAATCACTAAAATTTTCTACAAATTATCAGTGTGCATGCACACCCCTCTCCCCACATGTGGTGTCTCAGATAGAGGGTAAAATCCCATCCTGTGTTTATTAGAGAGATTCCCCCAGCTCCAATGAAGGGTGCTCTTAGAGCTCTCAGAACCTTCACTCTTTTTCCTCTTCAGTATACAATTTTCCTTTTAGTTGTCCAATCTGATTGGCTTTGCCAGTTGTTTACAGCTGTGATCTGCCAACCTTGTGCCGGAGCCAGGGATGGGAAGAGATGTTGCTGGAGAAGGTCTGCGTCTGTGTCACTGTCAGCAGCTTGCAGCACAATAACACATGCTCGCTCAGGAAGGAAATGCAGACAGGGAAGTAAATTGTCTCAATAATTCATGAGCTTTATAGCCCAGTGCAAATTATACCCAGAGTCTGTCATAAAATTCAAGATCATGTCCCATTACAGTAAAGCTCCTTAACAATATTAAAGTGGTATATTCATAATGGTATTTATGATCACTGCAGTATAATCTTTGGAAAACATTAAGTGATAAATGTGCAACACCCAAAGTGAATCATCAGTAGACACTGAATGGAGTCAGAGGCAGTGAGAAGACATCCCATGTCCTGCCTTTGCCTGCTGCACTGCCCTCAAATACCATTTATTCACTATGCAAAATACATTCTCCTCATCAATAATATATGCTTTACTATCTAGGAGGGGCTGGCTTTGTGGATTAAGCAGCAGGTTTGAAATACTTAGACTGCCTGGAACTCACATTCTAACCTCAGCAGGTCTGGTCTTTTGAAGCAAGGACTGTCTCTCTGTGTGTTCATTCAGTGCCTAGAACAGTGGGACCTATGTCTGAGATGCTTCCACAATACATACAATAACAGGACTCAGCCCTTTATCTTCCCAAGGTAGGGGATTGAGTTTCATAGGGTTTATTCTGTGGGGCATTTTCAGAACAGATGTTTAAAGCCAAAGTCCTGTTTGCTTTGATTAAAAATGCCCTGGCATTTCTCATAAAAGCAGGGTTTGCCCTGGTTGTGTTGATTAGAGCAATATTTCCTCTCCCACACATTTTCTGCAACCTGTTTGCAATCGGCTTGCACTGGTTGTCTGCCTAGCTTCCAGCCCAAAGGTGGCTGCATTTAACAGTGGATGAAATCAGAGTATTTTTACAGAGTTCAGAAAGAGCTTTGGGAAGAAAGGTACCCCTAATACTGAGTCAGATCCTCAGTCAGCATAGTACCACTGAAATCAACATAAATCATCATAGTTACACCAGCTGATGATCTGGCCTAAGCTCATATCTCAAGCTGAATGTACAATTTACAGCAAATATTTAGCTTTTCCCAAGTTATCTGCAGATGACAATTTTCTCTAATTTCTTGGTTATTGAAAATTTATTACCAGAATAACTTTGGAATGATTCATGGCCTCTAGCTTGTGCATGAGCATCTGAAATTCAAGGTGAGTTGCCTAGGTTTTAGTGATGGACTGATCATACAGTGGTGTTTCTGAGCCTTGGTTGGCTGAACATGGCTCTTAGGATCACACTTCCAGTGTGAATCCTTTGGATTCGTAAATTCACAGTTCACTTTCCATCAAAATTCTCTAATAGGTGTGTACAATTGGCTGTTTCTGCAAACAGTCCTGCCTATAATCTGTTCACTAAAAGACACCTAGGAAGTCAATGGGCCCTGACATAGGCCCAGCAAATTCAATGATTTATTTGAGTGGATTTTTGTGGCAGTTTCGTTGAGGTGCACTCAGCTCTATAACCAAGTTTTGGATTTCTCCTTTGTGTGAGATGGGAGGGAAAAATACATCTTTTTTAGAAGGAAAATATGTTCTGTTTTTTTTCTGATTATTGTTGTCAGCTTCTCCTGCAGCTGTATAACCACAGCCTGGGGTAACCTCCCCTCCCATTCTGCTAAAGCTGCATAAATCAGGCTGTCTTCATAAATGAGAGAGACTGGGGCAGATCGCTTCATCATGGGGAGTGAATAGCAGCTCCGACAAGACAGAATTGAGCGTATTGTAATTGCCAGAACTGATTATATAGTAAATGGACAAATGTGCCATAACTGCTCTGCTTTATGAGCACACATATTAAGGAATTGTTATGCACTGACAGCAGAGAAATTGCAGAGCACTGACACGAACAAAACCTACCTAGAGGTTTGTAAGACCTATGTGTTCAGCAATGGCAGAACACGGGGCTACCCTGAAGTTTGAGAAAGAGCACGGGACTGGGAGCGAGGAACTCCTGACAGCTATGACACTGCTACTTCCAGCTGAAAGCAAGTTACTTGTCCTTTCTACCTCCGCTTCCCCACCTATAAAATGGGGACAATAATAACTACCTACCTACCTGACACAGTGCTGTGAAGAGCTTCTAGGAAGCAATAACAAACTCCTCTGAGCCTAAGAACAAAGCCTACTTACCGCACATGCCTCTTAGAAATATGTGTCTAGACTGTGAGCTTTTGGGGGCAAAGGCTTTTTGTTTTGTGTTTGTACAGCTTCTATCACAATGGGGTCCTGGCACATGACTGGGGCTCCGAGGCCGTTGTGTAATACAAATAACTAATAATAATAGCAGTTGGTACAATAAAGGACAAACGCATAATAAGAAGGTTTATCTTTCCTTCACTGGGAAACCGAGGCACAAAGATGCTAAAGTCCATGTCTTCAAAATTAGCCTCTAATACTGGGTGCCAACTGATTTCTGTTGGAATTGGCAGGTGCTTAACACCTTTGAAAATACACTGTGATACCCCTAAATTAGAGAGTGCTTTTGAAGGTTTGGCCCAAGATTTATATGGCAAGTTGGTAGTAAAAGCAAGAATTGAACCCAGGAGTCCTAACTCCCATTTTTCTGCTCTAGCCACAACACAACACTTCCTCATTGGCCCTCCTGCTGTAGTGTAGACTATAAATTGGATGCAAGAAAAGGGCTGATAAGTCCGGGCTTCCAGTCATCTCCACTGTGCACTAGCTGAGCTAACTGCTAAGTGACTGAGATCACTTGAGGGGTAATTATAGTTATGACTTGAGTCCCAGGTGTGGATAAAAAAAGTTTAGAACTAGTTGATTTTGTTAAGTTCTGTTTTAAGGGGGTTGTATTTCACGTACCCCTTGCTCAAGTGATCCCAAATTTGGGCCCCTGAAACTACGTATCACTCCCATAAGGCACAGCAAATTTCAAGACAATCTGAGTCAACAAGGAGACTTGAGAGCACTTAGAATTGTCCACCTTTAAATAGAAAGAGACACTCAACCCCACCTACAGCAGAGCTATAATGACTCAAATGACACATTGTTACCCACTCTGTACATGCTTAATTCAGGTTTATTAACCCGTTAGCCACCATCCATGAAAAACAGATAGGTATGAAAAACACATGCAGAAGGGGTATAGAGGATAAAAGGTATGAGACAAACTTTTCCTTTAAAGAAAAAAGAACAAAAATAAAATCATAGCAATTCAGAATCCTAAATCTCCCACTGATGCCACCTGTGTTTGTAGGGCCTAGAGTCACTGGGAATAGGATCAGCTTCATATTGCCTATGGATACAATCCTTTGGGTCTTAGACCAATTCTAGTTCAGATAATTATGTTCTTTTTACCTGCACTCCCGATGCAGGTTCAATCCTGACTAAAGCACAGGACTGGGAGGCAAGACTTCTTGGTTCTAGTCTCACCTTTGATGCTTAGCCCAATGCATGAGCTTCAGCTGCATGCCTCCTTTTCCCCAGTTGGGGATGATACTGACCTTCTCCCCCAGGAAGGGTTACGGCGCTTAATACATTGATATTTGTAAACTGCTTTGAAATTCTCAGATGCAAGGTGTTGTGTACGATCAGAGAGAGGTCACAGAAGAGAGCCTCTTGTTTGGCCACTTTGCAAATACAGATGGGGCTTTTGAAAAGGAATAGATGGCTGGTACAACAAGTCAAGGGCCAGGTCTCACACAACATCCACCCCTTTTAACATGCACCCCCCACCCTCAGGAAATACTCATCTTCAAATCCAACCAAAGGACAAGGAATCTTATTTTATAGTGCAGGCAAAGCTGTCTGCTCAGTATTCAGGATTATGACACTGCAAGTCTGCTAAACTCAAGATAGCTTTAGCTGCTGTAAATCTTCTTATGAAAATATTCTCTTGGTCATCAGCGTCTGCCAAGAGGAACAAGTGACAGGTCCCACATCTCAGCACCTGTTCCTTCCAGAATCTGCCAGCACTCCTCAAATGGCCATTGAAATGACAGGTGGATACCAGTCCCAGGAGAAGCCTCCGAGGCTAATGCCAAATAAAGGGAGTGGTTCAAGAGCAAGTTTATTTAAGTATATTGTCAGGGGGATTGGCGCTATTTGATATGAAAAGCCACTAATAAGTTTACTCCTGCTGTTCAGACTGAAATCTGCTGATGCTGCTCCTTGGAGGAGTTACAGCTAATGAGGTTCAGCCTTGCACACAGATGGGCTTCAGAGCAGGAGCATGTGTTAATCTGTGTGGGGTTATTTATTTTTTCCCTTTAATGGAATAGTTATTCGGTGATAATGCAGTTCCCTGAAATGTTACACACAAAGTTAGCTCCAACTGACCGGGTAGGTGGTCACAGTGTAGACAAACTGGGGATCCACACAGAGCAAATGGCAAGAGCTTTAGAAGGAGAGATTCCACTCAATCAAGCAAAGAAGTGATCAATGTCTGAGGGAGGTTTAACTTAGAACGTAAGTGGGAAAAGTAAATGTGCAGCTGAAGGAACAATTCAAACACGAGCCAGCCTCCCGGGAAGATGTGCAGTGTCTGCTTTACATGAAGGCTGTGAGTTGGGGGTAGGTTTAATGTTGAAATTATATTAAATATCACTGTGCTTCTGGGACTGTCTGGCTCAGGGAATTTTGGTAATGGGATATGGAGTCTTTCACTTCTGCCACTAGTTTGAATCCAGGACTGTTTGGAAGACTGTGAAATTACTCAGCTGTCTTGGTCCAAGGGGCCTTTTACACCAGTGTAAGCTCCTGATCCAAAGTCACTGGAAAGCCTCCCATTGATTTTAATGGGCTTTGGATCAGACCCTAAATCAGGAGTAACTCCAAACACTCACATAATACTATACTGAGGGGAGAATCAGGAGTGTGCTTTTTAACAAAATGGGAAAGCAGAAGCTTTTTACTGTCCAAAAGGCAAATAGCTATAATTATGAGAAAGTAGCAATTTGATCTTCAGTTCCATCCCCCATTGCCTCAGAACAGAACAGAGGAGTGGTTTGAATCCATTTTCAGAAGGAATGAAACTCCAGGACTTGCCTTTAAGCTGCTGTGACATCCCAAAGCAGGGTGCTGGAACAATTTGTATAGTGGGGGTGCTGAGAGCCATTGAACCAAACTGTAAACCCTGTGTATGATGGAAACCACTTCAAGCCAAGAGGTGTGGCAGCACCCTAGTTCCAGCACCTATGTCCCAAAGTTGCTCAGAACCGTCCAGTGGAGTTAGTGTGAACTCCAGTTGCATCTCTCCCATCCACCCAACAAAAAAAGCACAGTTGGATGATTCCATGGATCTGTGTAGGATATAACATGAGCTGTCAAGATGCTGCCAGCTAGACTCCGCTGAGCATAGTTACAGCAGTTGGTGCAGGCAACTCACTCCTGTTTAATCGGAGTACAATGGACCCGAGCCTTCAGGTGAGGAGCACCTCCTGAGAAGTGCTCTCAGCTACCAGTGACATTAATAGCAGTAGGAGCTACTCAGCAACTTGCAAGTTACGGCCAAGTTCTGGTCCCATTTAAGTCTCTGCTGAACACATGTCCTCTGAAAATCAGGATCCCTTAAGGCAATACTGCTGTGCTTCCCTCTCTTCACCTCCCCCCTCCTTCACAGGCACAATTCAGGTGTAGCTCTCTGGCTCCAGGGAAGCTGCCAGTGGAGTCTCCAATGGGTATGTCTGCATAGCAACTATATCCCCATGGCTGGCCCTTGCCAGCTGACTTGGGCTTGCGGGGCTCAAGCTGCAGGGCTGTTTCATTGCTGTACAGACTTCCAGGCTCAGGCTGGGGCCCAGGCTCTAGAACAGCAGTTCTCAAACTGTGGGTCAGGACCCCAAAGTGGATCGCGACTCTGTTTTAATGGGGTTGCCAGGGCTTGCTTAGACTTCTTGGGGCCAAAGCCTAACGGCTTCAGCCCTGGGCCACAGGGCTCAGGTTACAGGCCCCCTGCCTGGGGCCGAAGCCTTTGGGTTTTGGCTTTGGTCCCTCCTGTCCCCCCAGTGGCGACGGGGCTCTGGCAGGCTCAGGTTTCAGTCCCCTCACTCCTAGGGTCGTATAGTAATTTTTGTCAGTGCAGTGAAGTTTGAGAACCCTCGCTCTAGGACCCAGTGAGATGGGAGGGTCCCAGAGCTTGGGCTCCTACCCAAGCCCACAAGTCTATACAGCAATAAAATAGCCCCATAGCCTGAGCCCTGGGAACCCAAGTCAGCCGGCAAGAGCCAGTTGCAGATGTCTAGGTGCTATGTAGACATACCCAAAGTTACAAAAACCCAAGTCTTCCTCTGCAGTAATTCACGGCAAGAGACTTCTTTTAATCCAACAGCTCTGTGCAAATACAGTATTGCCAACCCCAAGTATTTCACGTGATTGGCTTATGTCATGAACATTTTAAAAATAAATAAGTGCAGGGTTTTTGTGAGGTCATGCTTTCAAGATTTTCTCAGCAATCTTGAAGGCTAAAAACATAAGAGTCTTCACTTTCATTTAAAAAACACAACTTGGAGATTCTCAAATGATCACAGAACTCCAGGAGCTGGGGCTTTAAGACAGAAACAAATATGAAATTGGTGAGAAAATCAGAGTTGACAACACTGGTGAGCAGAAGCAGGGCCAGAGTTTTTGGCGCTCTAGGCAGGGGTCCTTCCATGCCCCTGGTCGTTGGTGGCAATTCTGCAGCGGGGGGGTCCTTCCACGCTCCCGGTCTTCGGGGCACTTCAGCAGCGGGTCCCGGAGCAAGTGAAGAACCCGCTGCCGAATTGCCGTCGAGGATGGCAAAATGCCGCCCCCCCAAATCCTGGTGCGGTCGCCTAAATGGAAGCACCGGCCCTGCTGTTGAGTGGGACACACACAAAACCTGCTCCCTTAAAATAAATACAAATAAAAATAGCTGGAATACATTCATTTTTCAGATTCCTGCAGTCAGCTCTCCCTTGACTCTGCTTCTAATCATCCGTATCTGCTGGAAACATCCTTGCTCACTGAGCCTTTTGCTAATTTTTTTTTTTGGAAATGTCTCAGGCGCCTTAGTTTGCCTGCAACTAAGCTTCAAACTGTGAGTAAAGCTGTTGAATCAGATCAAGAGTGGATTATGGAAACAGAAGGCATCTTAGGGGAATTATGCTCTATAAAAATGGAGAAGGCAATAAATGCTTTATGGAATACTACATCTTAAAAATCAAATCCAGTCCACAAAAAGGCTGGTCTGTGGTGCATCAAAACACCACTGGGAAAACTTTCTATTTCAGAATCTCCCTTACTCCTTATTGAGCTCTTATTGTGTGGCATAAAAAAATTTCAGTTCAATTTTAATAGATAATTGTGATATGAATACTAAGAAATAAAATACAAGAGCTCAGGACAAGTGTAGTTTGACTTTCTGGGGAAAGATGGGTCATTAAGGACAGGGGAAAAGAGAGGTCTTTTGTGAGACATTTTGCATCTTTTTTAGAATACAAATACTTATTAGTTAATGTGTTTCAGGTACTTAGAGGAAGGGTGGAAAAGCTTCCTGTTTCAAAGCCAGCAGTACAGTTGTTCAGCATTGCAGCACTTCCTTTTTTTCCTTCAGCATGTGAGTGTTTTTGTTTTGTCTTGTTATGTTTTTCAAATACACTGAGCTCTCTAATAGCCTATAAATGAAACAAGAAATAATAGGCTGATAATAGATGGACTCACAGCCCAATATATACTCAGATGGCAGGCAGTCTGCCAATGGGCACAGGCCACTTCCTCTCCACGAGAGGAAGGATTGTCCAGTGGTTAGGACATTAACCTGGGAAACCCAAGCTCAATACCCGGACTTCCTGCGTGACTTTGGGCAAGTCACTTAGTCTCTCTGTACCTCAATTCCTCCTCTGTCCTGGGGGGGTGGGAGGACGGGGGGAGGTTGTGCCTCACAGAAGGGTGTGAGGATAAATACAGTAAAGACTATGAGGTGCTCAGATATTACCGTAAGGGGGGCTCATGTGAGCCCTTTAATATACAGATAGGCTGATGAGAACACATCAGGCCTGACTGATCTGCACCTTGCATTTTGTGTTGTCACTTACAGCTTTGCAAAGGGGGTATGAAATGCTACCATTCAGGTGAGTGGAGGATTCAGCTTGAGCAGTGTTTTGTAGTTGCTCTGTGAGGAATTGGAGGCTCCCTGTACTACAGTGGATCCAGGGTAAGGTCCTGATCTTCAGGCCATCAAAAGGCTGAAGAGTCTCGGGAACTGTTTCTCTGTCCCTATTTATGACCTACCACAAAAGCTGTATTCATCAGGGATGCTGCCTAAGACAAAACTTTCACATGCAGGCGATTTGGGCTGTGTCAGCAGGTGCCCACAGGCACTGAACTCTCTTCCACTTCGCATCTGAATATCTGTGGATCTGGCCACTTTCACTTCTCCTGGCCCTGAGATAAACAAACAGTGTTCTGCACTCTTGTACTACAGAAAGAGGTGTGTTATGAACACTTAGAGGAAGCAGTCATGCTTCATATGAAGGTTCTAGTCAGAGGTTTATTAATGATTAATAGATGTTATACGTCTCCTACAGACATGAACAGTAATGCATTATAGATGGTTTTCAATGCATCAGAAGGCTGATTACATATGGTCTAGTGGTTAAGGTGTACCCTGGAACTTGGGAAACCCATGTTAATTTCACTGCTCTGCCACAGGCTGTGTGACCTTGGGCAAGTCACTTAATTTGTGGGCCTCCTCTCCAGCAGTAAAATGAGGATATTAATACTTCCCTACCTCACAAAGTTGTTGTGAGGATAAATACATTAAAGACTGTGAAGCTCTCAAATACTATGATGCTGGTGCCATATAAGTACCTTACCTAAAGGTTATAGTAGTAAGGAATCTGTAACCATCAACAGATATTTTAATAAATGGTTAATCACTTATTAACCTTTTATAAACTATATATTGATCCTTAACATAAAGCGTGTCTAAGAACACCCCAGACAATTGTACTCTCATTCTGTTTACAGCAACTGTAACCATGGAGCTATGACAACTTAGACCAAATGAGTATCTGCCCTTAGCGTACAAAGTATGTCACCCTGGGAGGCAGGGGAAAGCTAAGAGGAAGAAATGCATCCAGCTTTCTTTCCCTTTTAAGACTTTATATTCATGCTTTCTTTATTCCTTCATTTAGGTTTCTAGATGGTAGGGACCTGGTTCCCAGTAGATACGGAAATAGTTACATACTTTGAAATGGAACATTATACACTGAATACACAGGACATCTGAAACATTCCTTGTTCTGTTCTTAGATTTGTCCCACGTTCCTCTACAGAGTCTACAGCTTTAATCTCATCTATTCTTATCTACATAGTACAGCCACAAATGTAAACTTCAAGAGTGTCCCCATCTGGGATTTGAGGTTTGAATTTATCTCTGTTCTAAAAATTTGTAAGATGTTATTGCCTTGCAAAAAGGCAACAGCAGCCTAACTTGCAGGAGTCACTGGAGGGGTAAGGGAATACTTGGAATAAAATGCAGCTCTGGGATGCACCAAGCCATCCCCACCTTTTGTGCTTGCAAAAATCCCTGCAGGGCTTTTGCAAGTTAATTTCTAAGCAAATTGGTTACTGAAAACCATGTTTAGAAGGCTTATAGAGGACATGATTTGATTAGGGAAGGCAAGGAGAGGCAGTCATAGATCTAAGTTGTTATATTATTCAGAATCAGGGAGCAGAATTGAAAGAAGCGAGAGGCAGGGAGAGGTGGGTAAGGACATCCAAAGCAGCAGCTAAGCTTGTGTCAGAACATCTGGCTAACAGAGATGTACAAAGAATGGAGAGACCCAAACAAACGGAAACAACTTGTGAGGGTGAGTAATAGCCCCCAGAATCCAGGTGTCTAACCCCCTTATCACACAACATGACTAACTACAGGAAGAGGAAAGAAGCTGAAGGGCGAGAAGTTCAAAGACAGGCCCAGGAGCAGCGGCAACTTGCCTAACCAGATGGCTTGTATTTTGTGATAGCAGCTGATCAAGTGAGATTGCTGACATTTTGGGGCTCAAATATCCTGAGATTCAGCCTAAAATCTGAACTAGACTCTAGACTAATACAGATCTGGATCCAAACATACTCCTCACTCAACTTGTGTATCTGGTTTATCTGTCTTTTTCTGAGGGCTCTGAGCCCTTGCTCTGTGATATATAATCTACTGGACTGCTCAGTAGCCTCTGTGGCTGGCGTTCCACCTTGCTGCATGGGAGTTCAGTCTAGCTGGTGCTGGGGGCTCTACAACTCTGTTCAGACCCTTGGGATAGGAAGTGCTGCTGTTTCCACTGCAGCAGCTCCTTCAGAATGTGTCCCCCAAATTGGAAAGACAGTTGCCACAGCACAAGCAGAGAGGGAAGGTGCAAAGCCCAGAGGAATGTTCAGAACTCTGAGAAACAGGTAGAAGATAGCTGTGTAGCTAGGAAGGCCACAACAGCTCCTTTTATTGACATTAGACTAGCAGCATTAGTGCTACTAACCAGCCAGAAGGCCCTAAAAATAAATAAGCCATGCATGGACCTGAGAACAATCCTTCCTTGCATATACACAAACACTGTTATCCCACTGTTTTTCCACAAGATGGCACCAGTGTGCCTAAGCATGAAAGTCGAGCTACAGCCATTCAGTTGCTACCCTGAGGAGTGATTTATTTAATGAAGTATTTTGAAGGGTATTGTGAAATTTCTGCCCCTGACAGAGGATCTCCAGAAAGCTGCATTCTTCTCCTTGCCTCTGCCACACGTTAGTAATGCTTTCATCACAAGGGAATCTGCATCCCTGAATGTGAAAAGCAGTGAGCAGGAGCCCCCAGTCTGTACTGTGAGATAAACATCCTGCCTTGGAGAGAGACAGCAAAACCAGGGCAAGCTAGAGAGGAACGGATGTCTCTTCACAGCACAGCCCATGCTCAGTTATCCAAATGGCCTGGGGGGCGAGGAAGCTGAATGCTTTGCCTGGGTAATCAAGGGGATTTTCAGAGTAAGTGACTGTAGCAGAGGACGTGATAGTGAGGGGGAAAAGAGTTAAGCATATCTGAGGTTTAGCTAGTTCGGGTTGCTCTATGTGGTAATTAGGGAGAAGGCTTGGTTTGCCCCATTCTGAATAGTCTCAAAAAGGTGTTGGTACAAAAACATCATTGGATTCATGTTCTGCATCAGGAAGAGTGTGAAAAGGGGAATAGAGAGAGAAACAGGTACAGATAAACAAAGGGTCAGAGAGAAATACCAGTGAAAAAATATCTGCATGAATTTGTGGCTACTACCTCACTCCCAGACTGACTGTGAGGAGGTCAATATTATCACCCCATTTAGAGAGGGCTAAACCAAGTGAGCGATGTGTAATGACCCACCTAAAGGCCCAGAGGCAGTCACTCCTGTGGGAATTCTGCACCAAAATATTAAAAATCCTGTGCACCATATTTTAAAATTCTGCATATTTGATTTGTCAAAATAATGCAGTATAATCATGCTAGTCTCAATTATTTAATTAAATTACAATACAATGGATGGAGAATGGGAATGGAGGGGGGGAGAAAATCCCCAAGCCCTCTTTGTCTAACAGTAATGTAGCTAGGTTTGAACCTTTATTTCTTGTTATGGTCTAGGTAATTAACTTCCTAACTTCAGGGTGGTTAAGCACTGGAATAAATTGCCTAGGGAGGTTGTGGAATCTGAGTCACTGGAGATTTTTAAGAGCAGGTTAGACAAACACCAGTCAGGGATGGTCTAGATAATACTTAGTCCTGCCATGAGTACAGGGGACTGGACTAGATGACCTCTCGAGGTCCCTTCCAGTCCTACAATTCTATGATTAGTCAACAAATATATGCAACCATATGCTCAGTGTTACATCATAGGAGCTGAACAGCAAGTGAGACTGGGAAATCAAACTCACACTTTATATTGGTTACTGACCATCTCCAGAAAGGTCAGTATCGAACAGTTCATGGAGCGCATTTTGATAGGAATTTTTTTCAGTCAAAAAATGTAGACCAGTTCTAATCACTAAAGCACCATAAACATTTATAAGGCTATACTGTCCTTTACACCACTTTGGCAATGTAAAGGAGCCTTAAAACTTTTACACCTGTTTTATATTCCTGGGGGAATTCACAAAGACAATGGGAACAATTCATTAAGCAGGCAGGCTGCTACATTCCGCTCTGCCCCATGCCTACCTCCTCAGAAACACCCCAAAGTCCTGCCTGCTGCAATAGCAAACAAGAGGGACAGTGTCTCTCTCTCTCACACGCACACCTGACTGCCCAGGCCCCACCACCCCATTCTAGTGGTGATTTATGTCTCTACTGGCTGCTCCGAGTGCCTGAATCAACCTGCCTGCGCTGCCGGGGAGGGGCACAGGTTCGCTATTGCGGGCTTCCCTATCAGAAGTCATTTTTCTACGGGGAAGCAAAGAAATCTATGGGGGACATGAATTCTGCGAATAAGCAGTGATACAGAATTCCCCCAGGAGTAGCCAGTCAAGGGCAAGGCTTGAATCCAGAGCCCTCAACTCCCAGCTCCTCACTGTAGCCATATCCACTTGGTCCTGTAATGGACTGAAGCAGTCTGACAAGCATGTAGCTTTCTCCAAACACTAAGGGTCTAAACGGAGCATTAAATAAAGTCAGAGAGTTTTGTATGAGATGCATACCTTTAAATTTCATATGTAGATTGTAGAAGAGTGACTCATCAGATAACATGCCCCCCAAGGCTGGATATTAGCAAACTCTCCTCATCTGATGCCCTGCCGCCAGCCACTTCATCCTTACAATGGTCTGCTTCATCTCATGCCTTGCCCTTCAGCCAGACCTCTTTAAAGTCTCACTCCTGCTGGGGTACCGAGGTCCCATATAAACAGCGTCCCACACAACTCTAATTATCAACATAGTCTCTTCACCCATCCTGGGTTCCTCTGCAGTCTCACTCTACTCTCAGTAGCAGGTTCCCAGACATCCCCCAACATAAGACAGAAAATCACAAACAAAAAAAACCCAACTAAAGTAGCCTCCACTCATCCTGGCTTGAGCATTTGTCCTTGTTAAGTCTCCCTGATGTTCCATTCCTCAACTGAACACCAACTCTCAAGGCTGCCTCCCCTGCAGTATTGTCCCTATTTCAGGGCCCACGGCAGGAGCTAACTCTCTGTGTGGCTTTCCCCAGTTCTCCTTCCACCTGACTCCTATCAGCGCCTTCCCATGAGCAAGAACACCCAACCTTCTTTCTAACATCCCCCCCCTTCCCAGCTGAGTTCTCTCTCACTCTCTGTAGGCCTTATGACCCTTACCCAGCTGTGTCCTACAACTGATCTCATTCGGGATCAGCTGGGGGACAGTTGCTGCATCACGAGTGAAGCTAAGCCTGACTCCCTTTTAAGGGTCAGCCAGACTTTGACAAGATTCATATAAAGAAGTAATTTTTTCACTTACCAGAATAAATACAAAGACAAGCCTGTGTTGTTCCACTAGCAAAGAAGGCTGCCATATTCCACCTCAGAGCTATCTGCAGTGAAATGGTGTTGTTACATAACATGCACATGGCCAAATCCTGTTTGATCCACTCATGTAATTTGCCCCATCTGAAGTCAGTGGGTGATGTGAGGAAGGACATGTCCACACTACAAGTGTTACAGTGCCACAGCTATCGCAGTGCCACTGTAGTGTAGATGCTCACTACCGTGATGAATGGGGTTTTTCTCTTGGAGTAGTAAATGAACCCCCTTGAGAGGCAGCAGTCAACGTAACAATGTCTATGCTGGGGATTAGGTCAGCTTAACTACATCTCTCAGGGGTATGAATTTTTCATACCTGTGAGCGATGTAGCTAGGTTGACCTAAGTCTGAGGTATGGACTAGGCCTCAGACAAGCACAGTTTGCCAACACACTGTAAAGTGTTCTTAAAGAAAGAAAGAAACTGTAGGAGTGGTGTAGACAATAAGCTACATTCTGATCTCCTTTACACTAGTGTAAATAAATCTTAAGTAAACTCCCCTGATTGTAATGTGGGCAGATTAAAGAAGTATTTTCCCTGCTGTGATGAAGCCAGCAATCCAAATTCCTCACCACTCAGTTTAGTCTCTTTTTTGACCATATATGCTAGCCAAATCCCAGAAACAGCACCTGCCTCTCCACTTAGTCATCTCCCTCTTCCAAGAGTCCCATTTGTTGCTTAGAACTCAGTGAGCATCTCTGTGTTTATAATAAACATGGTCCAGCCTGGGAAATATCCTCTGACTGATAATGTTACACCCAGTTGCTTGCCTGCATCTCTACCTCACTTCCTCTTTTCAGATGTATTGGCACCATCTGAGAGCAAGTGCAAATCTAACATCCATAATGGAGAGATGGCAAGTTGCATTTCTCAACAGAGAGTCTGAGTTATCATCAAATGTTACCATGTTGAAGCAGCTACTACCTGTGACTGTTGAATATTGGTATCCTTGATCTGTCCATTGCTCCACACCTTAGAGCTTGTCTACACTAGAAATTACTTCAGTATAATTTAAGTCGCTCACAAGTGTGAATAAGCCCCCTTCTCCCCCGTGAGCAAAGTAAGTTATACCAACCTAAGCGCTGGTGTAGACAGCACTATGTCGGCAGGAGAGCTTCTCCTCCCAACATAGCTACTGCCACTCACACCAGCTAAGAAACACTACAGTACTAGAAACGCTACAGGAGCACAGCTGCATGGGTGTGGTGGTCTGAGAACCCAGTCTCAACTTCTTTTCTGCTCTTCGTACAGCTGCAACAATGTATTTTCCCAGATCTTGGAAGGACACCATTAGAGTCTTTTCTTTGCTTCACACAACCTCATCTATTCCCTCTTGGTGTTGCTCACAGCTCTCTTTCTGGGGTTCTTCAGCCCTCCTTGAATGGCCTTATAGGTATCCTGGCTTTCTTCTATTCTAAGTACTAACCATCTATGGTAACACAAAAGTGGCTTGTTTTTAGAGTTCCCAAAGCACCCTGAAACATTAGGGTTGCCAACTTTCTAATTGCACAAAACCGAACATCCTGCCCCCACCCCCTGCCTGAGGCCCCAGCCCCCACTTGCTCCATCTCTTCTCCCTCTGTCGCTCACTCTCTCTCACCCTCACTCACTTTCACCAGGCTAGGGCAGAGAGTTGAGGTGTGGAAGGAGGGTGAGGGCTCTGGCTGGGGATGCAGGCTCTGTGGTTTGGGGTGCAGCAGGGGCTCAGGGCTGGGGATTGGGGTGTGTGTGGGGGGAGGTTAGGGTGACCAGACAGCAAGTGTGAAAAATCGGGACGGGGGGGGGGGTTGTAATAAGAGCCTATACAAGAAAAAGACCCAAAAATCGGGACTGTCCCTATAAAATCAGGACATCTGGTCACCCTAGTGGGGGTGCGGGCTCCCGGAGGGAGTTTGGGTGCAGGTGGGGCAGGGGGTTGAAGTGCAGGAGGGGTGTGATGGGTCTGGCTGGGGGTGTGGGCTCTGTGGTAGGGCCAGGGATGAGGAGTTTGGGGCGCAGCAGAGGGATCAGGGCCAGGGGAGGGGGTTGGGGTGTGGATGGGGTGCAGGATCTGGGTGGGAGTTTGGGTGCAGGAAAGGACTCTCTGGGCTGGGGCAGCGGATTGGAGTGTGGGGTCCTGGCAGTACTTACCGTGGCTCCCAGGAAACAGGTGCCAGGTCCCTGCAGCCCCTAGGTGCATGAGTGGCCAGGGAGGCTCCGCACGCTGCTCTTGCACCTGCAGGTACTGCCCCTGCAGCACCCACTGATCGTGGTTCAGTGGAGCCGACACTTGGGCGGGGGCAGCAGGCGGCGCCTCCCTGGCCGCCCACGCACCTAGGGGCCCCAGAGACCTGGTGGCTGCTTCCGGGAGCCATGTGGAACCAGGGCAGGTAGGGAGCCTGCCTTAGCCCCGGATCCCACTGTGCGGCCGGACTTTTAATGGGCCAGTAGGCATTGCTGAGCGGAGCTGCCAGAGTCCCTTTTCGACCAGACCTTCTGGTTGAAACCGGATACCTGGCAACCTTATGAGACATACAATAGTTCAATCTAGTTTCAGGGCTAGACCATGCTGGCACTCACCTCAATGAAGCTGCCCATTTCAGCAGCCTTGCAACATAATAATCATAGAATTGAAGGGACCTCGAAAGGTCACCTAATCCAGTCCCCTGCACTCACGGCAGGACTAAGTATTATCCAGGCCATCCCTGACAGGTGTTTGACCAACCTGCTCTTAAAAATCCCCAATGATGGAGATTCCACAACCTCCCTAGGCAATTTATTCCAGTGCTTAACCACTCTGACTGTTTGGAAGTTTTTCCTAATGTCCAGTCTAAACCTCCCTTGCTGCAGTTTAAGCCCATTGCTTCTTGTCCTAGCCTCAAAGGTTAAGAATGCTTTCATCTTGCATATATTCTTTGTTTACTGCTGATGTTAGCAGCAGAACCCATTACTAAACATGCATTCCTGCTCCTGGATTAGAGCTCAGCCACAAAATGCCAACAGACACTGGTGCTCATTCTCTCATGAGATGGGCAGGAGGAAGAGACCCCAATCCCAGGAAAGCTTTACCAGTCAGACTAGGAACTTTCTGCTGACTCACACACACATCGAACAACAAGCAGTCTTGAGAACTAACTAATCTCCACAACTGAGTCTGTACGCGGCTGCGGTGCTCTGAGATTTTGAAATTCAGTGGAGATGGGTCATGTGAAATATGGGAAGGAAAGAAGGAAATATCTGTTCTGTTATTTTTCATTGTAAAGTACATGGAGGACTGTACCGCAGATAGAGGGGGAGAGAGTGGCTAAATTCATTCAGTTTGATCATTTTTACAATTTTGTTAATTTGTAAAAAGGCAAGCCTGACCCTTCACTCTGTTTTAACTTCATATTTGATCCTAGCAATCAGGAGCGGCGCCAGGGTTTTTGGCGCTCTAGGCGGGGTTCCTTCCGCACTCCCGGTCGTTGACAGCAATTCTGCGGTGGGGGGGTCCTTCTGTGCTCCCAGTCTTCGGGGCACTTCAGCAGTGGGTCCCGGAGCAAGTGAAGGACCTGCCGCAGAATTGCCGCCGAAGACCCGGAGTGCGGAAGGACCCCCCGCCGCCGAATTGCCGCCGAGGGCAGGAAAATGCCGCACCCCCAAATCCTGGTGCCCTAGGCGACCACCCAGGTCGCCTAAATGGAAGCGCCGGCCCTGCTAGTGATATCAGGTAAAGTTCTTTGTACCAGGATATAACATGAAACTCCAAGGGCCAAAGACTCTTTATTTTCATTTTTCTTGATGCAAAAAAACCTACTCTCTCAGCACAAATACATCATTAGGGTGAAATTCACGCTGTGCAGGGGGCCAAGGCCTGTGCATCACTGAAGTCTCACTTAAGCCCTCAAAATATTGTGCTTCAGTGATTCATAGCCTTTTTGCTGGCTCTCACCACACAAATGGATTTTGGACCCTAAGAAATTAGGGAAATTTTCACATCTGATTCCAAGCCTAGCTTCTTCTCTACCGCCACCTGCCTGTTCAATATTTTAATACTTTTCATTTCCACAATGTCATCCATCTGAGTATTTCTAAATACTTTATGAACCTTAATTCATAACAAACCCCCCATACCACATGAATCAGTTGTTTACCCTAACGGCACAAATGGGAGACAGAGTCACAAAGGACTTAAGTAATTTACCCAGTGTTACAAGTAAATCCATGACAAAGCTGGGAAAATGGCTCCAAACTCCTGACTCCCAGTCCCATGCTCTAACCACCATACTACACTTCCTTCCCTACAAGAGAGTTTTTCTTTACATAACTGTGGACAGCGTTACACACTGTTATTTATTATGTGTTGTCCTTGGCACTGTACAGGTAGCAATTAAGACTGCCCTGATGAGCTTACACTCTAAAAAATAGAGCCAGAAGACAAATCATCCCAGGAGAAGACATTACTATTAACAAGAAGGATGGTCTTGCAATTAAGACCCTATCTTGGCACTCAGCAGTCCTGCGTTCAATTCTGAGCTCTTCCACAAGCTATTTGTATAACCTCATGACAAATCACTTCCCCTCTCCAGGCCTCTGTTCTCCAACTGTAAAGTGGGGATAATAATACCTCATTTCTCTTGCCCTTTGACTGTCTTGTCTATTTAGACAGTAAGTGATTTGAGGCAAAGGCTGTCTCTCAGTGTGTGTCTGTACAGAGCCTAGAACGATGGGTCCTGATCTCTGCTGGGGCCTCTAGGTGTTACTGTAATGTAAAAATTACTAAGTTAGAATACCTTTGGTTTGACTGGATGAGTCTTTTCTGCTTTATTCCCTTTCCATTCCCCCAGCTAAAATGCTTTGTTGAGGAACTTTTCAATTAAAGTTTCATTGCCACCTATTTATCAACTAGAGTGATATAATGCTCTTATAGAGTATATACTATACCTCACAGGTCTGGTGTAACTGTGGTATTCTGTGGTATTTCTCTTGAACATGGTGGTGTAATAAACAGCTGTGGAAATTGGTCCATGGGAAATGTGACATGAGACACATAATTAATCACACTGTTTATCTTCACAAACAGAGCTGCTCAATTCTGTGCTTTGCCAGTGCTATCTATGCAATATTTTTTATTGCACCACTAAGGCTGACATTGCATCAACTCATACAGTGAGAGTTCAACACAGTCTTGTGATTTCAGGGTCTGGTTCAGTGTGTTGCTAATTCATGTCCCTCTGGTGAGAGGACTTGCAAGAGGAAACAGACAATGGGTGGAGAGATATGAGAGAGAGAGAGAGACTTCCACTTCTGCTGTTTCATCATTCAGAAATGAATTAAACATTTGAAAATAGGAAAAGCAAATACCTATGAGCTACAAAGCACTTTGCAATGCTTCTGAGTGGAAGGTGCTATATAAATATCCCTTATGAAAGCGATTGGATTTTTGATGGGTCCAAGAAATTGCCTGGAGTAACAAAAATGTTTAGGGATCAATGCTGTTCCTGCCTGGAAATGGGACATGTTTTCCCATCTTGAATTTCTGTGACTCTACACACTGGAGAAAACTGTATTTCTTCAGGGCTTGATTTTGCTCCCACAAGAGTCAAACATAAACCAGATCTTAGCCCTTACTTTTTAGTGTGAATTGTAGGTGTGACTCAATGATAATATAACCAAGCAGCCAGTGTGTGCTACCATACCATAAGGATAAAAACCATACGCATTCCCTCCTTTGAGCATCTCACATATAAATATCTCTGTGATCTCTTACGCGTGGATGATCCTCCTTGTACTGATCTGTAAGGAATCACTATACTATAAAGTACTGCATTTTTAAGGCACCATGACAAGAAATCAGCCACTTCATGAGGGCATGAGAGACAGATGGGGATAGTTCAGCACTTACTTCATCTATGCATAATTATGAAAAATAAATTTGCAAAATAATCCAGGTACATAACAATCATGTACATTTGACACATCCCTCTGACCACAGCCTTGTACTGTATGTCACTTGCCTACTTAGGCCCTGATCCTGCAAGTAGGCCATTTAGTTCCTATTTCTCATAGCTCAGCCTGGGCAGTCATTTATACATGTGCCCATTATAACCCAGATGCCCAAATTAGCCTCTTCACAAATCAGAAGCAACATTCACAGAAATGAAACTAGGCAGGGGGAGTTTCTTCTCATTTGCAGGGGTGGAGAAAGAGACAGCTGATAAGAGTCCAAATATGATACAGGTTGGACATGAATTTACAAACACATAACTCCCCAACCACAGTTAGGGACTCAGAAGGGCATTTCTGGCAGGCAATCAAGTCCTGTGTGCCTTGCACTCCAGTGATTCATATTTGAGGCCTTTGCTGTATTGTCTTGAATTCAGGGGAGGCTCCAGTACAACTCCAATACAGGAAGTTCAACTTCCTCTCCAGCAGATTTCCCTCACCACCTCTCTAAATGCAGAACAGCACAGAATACATTTAGGCCTTGTCTGTCCAGGTTACATCCTAATATGGCTTTAAAATGATTTGTAGCCTCACACAAATGCTTTCAACTAAACAGCCCTACGGGGAAGCTCAGGAGTGCTGAAGACAAGATATTTCTTCCCCTCTGGAAATACCCCAGGTTGTGGTGCTGCTTTATAGTAGCCACAGACACAATTTGGGTCTGGATATTTGTAAAATCTCTACATCAAACTTGATCAGAACAGGTGGTATAGAAAATCCAGGAGTGTAGTTTAGATCCTGTCCACACTATGAACTTGGGCAAAACTCTTAACTGAATGCAGTGGGAGTTTTGCTCGAGTAAGGACTGCAACTGCAGAACTGGGGTAACTGGGTGAAATTCTGGGCCCACCAAAGTCAGTGGTGAAATTCCCATTGACTTCAATAGGGACGGGATTTCACCCACTGATTTTTAGCCAGGTTTTGGAGCCATTTAAAATCTCTCTCTCTAGGCTTTTATGCTGCACTCAGTTCTAATATTCAGCTCATGTCTTCAGTATGAGCGCTTACCCAGTATAAAATTTTGTGTATATTATATGAGCAAAATGCCCATAATGGGGACACAATTATACTGGCAAAGCTGTGGTCTGTGCCAGCATAGTAGAAACCACCACTAGTTTTGTTGGTATAGCTGCATCTACACTAGGGACTTCTGCCAAGCACAGCTCTGCTGTTCAGGGATCACACCTCTTCACCCTCATGATCGACAGAGCAGTCTGTCGTGTTTGCATGGATTGAGGGCAAGTCTACACTAGAGCGCTACACTGGTGTCTCCAGTCAACATAGTGTTGGTGTGGACAGCGCTTAGGTCAATGTAAGTTAGGTCACTTTTCCACACCCTTGAGTGACATAAGGTACATCGACTTGAGTGGTAGTGTAAACCAGTCCTAAGTCTCTAGCTGAGTTTGAGCAAGTGTGGTTCTCAGAAAGACAGTTCAGTCGACACAAATACACATAGGCATAATTCTTGACTACCATTTCTGAAGACAATTTTCGCTAGCATGGTACAAATATAAGATGGGCAGGACTTCAAAACCTGAAAGCTATATTATGAATTTTCTCATTTAGAAAAAGGGGAGTTCCTCCACCCCCATCAGCCTGACATCCCACTGCTTTCATCAGAGTTCAACTGCCTTTCAGAGGCAGCGTGTGTTTAAAACTCATACCACACCACCCACTCATGCATGCATGCCAATGAGAAAAAAAATAAATGAGCCACAACAGCACTGCAAATGTTCATGCTGACAGAGCTTAATAAATAATAAATAGCAACACAGCAACCAAATGGCACAGAGCTATGATGTACTCAGATGCATATATGCTGACTGATGCATATTAGTAAAAGCAACATAGTGCTCTTAGCTGAGGCACCCATGTTAATTTTTGGAGAGGGGGTGGTTTTACAAAAATGACTGGAAAGATTTTTTTCATTTATGTATTTATTTATTTCTATGAAAACTGTTTCTTGCGGAGAATTAAACTCCCTTGCACTAATACAGTGCCTCTCCACCTTTCCAGACTACTGTACCCTTTCAGGAGTCTGATTTGTCTTGCCACACATTACACCTCACTTAAAAACTACTTGGTTACAAAATCAAATATAAAAATAAAAAAGTGTCACAGCCACACTATTACTGAAAATTTGTTTACTTTTTCATTTTTACCATACAATTATAAAATAAATAAATTGGAATAAAAATGTTACTTACATTTCAGTATATAGAGCAGTATAAACAAGTCATAGTCTGTATGAAATTTAAGTTTGTAGTGACTTCACTAGTAGTTTTTATGTAGCCTGTTGTAAAATTAAGCAAGTATCTAGATGAGCTGATGTACCCTGGAAGACCTTTGCGTACCCCTGGTTGAGAACCACTGTACTAGCACATAAGACCAAGAAAATGAAACTGACCAGTCTATTTTAATCATGCAAACTGAGTAAAGTGAAAAAAGTAAGCCAATATTTTAAAGGGTGAAAAGTACATTCTCTCTTTTAAAGAGAGAATGTAATTTTCACCCTTTAAAATTCTAATAGTCTACGATGTTATTAGTAAAGCAAATAAGAATTATTTTTAAATATGATTTTATTTCTAACTGTTCTTTTAACTTATGAAAGTGTTTTTTTATTTTCGTTACATTATGATGGTAACCCAAAATCCACAGAATTGAGGAAATCAAAAGGAAGAGATAGGAAAATGTAACTCTTTAATTGTATTAAATAAAAGAATTGGAATTGTTGAATCCAAAGTAAATAAAATACATACACAATCAACCCTCAAAACAAAAACAAAAAAATACTGCAGTAACACTATTGTAAACTCAAGTGTTTGAGACAGTATTATATGCTAGCATTTTTTAAAACGGGGAAATGAACATCCTTAGATCTCAAACCTCCATGGTGCTGTGTCATTTCTGGGAGGTTCTGAGGCTTAGATTTTACCTGAAGTCAGTGGGAATTTTAGTTATTTGCAGGATTGGGTCCTTAGTTAAAAAAAAATAAAAGGACATATCTAACACTTCTCTGGGTTGCTTTGCTGCTGTTATATTACCAATGCAAATCCCTACTGGTACCAGCATGGTAGAAGTTACAGAAAATACAATGGTCTTTATGTTCTGCTGGATTAGCATGATATGCATCAGTAATATATCAGCATAACTCATTTTAAACACACAGAGGCAATATTATAGCTCTGTTGTTGGGCTTCAGTAGCTGAGGGATGTGTTGGTATGTCCCTTGCAGTATAGGAGCTAAGATGTGAAAAAATTATCTAAACTCCCTGTTTTTCAGAAATTAGAATTCTGAGGTAAAAATGTCCTCAATCCAATTATGGAACCCACATTACAATAGTTAAGTTTAAAAGGGAATTTATTACAAAATCTGAAACAAATCTGTTCAGCTAGTTTGAAGATAAAGGCTTCTGAACAAATAACTAATCATACAGCTTGACAGTGGTTTTCCTTTTTAGTTTGTATTTGTCTGTGGAGATCAATTATTTATTGTTGTTGAGATGGGGAGTGATTAATGCCAGTTTGACTACAGTGTCTCTGTTTTGTTAATGGATCATTTGTCCTGTTTAGAAATTCTTGGCTTGAGAGTCGGGTGAGTTTAAGATTTTAGGATGGTCCAAAATTTTCCATCAGAACAGTGTTTAATGGAAAATTGCATTTTTGGCTAAATAAAAATGTTTGTGTAAAGTAGCTTATTTCTGTTGAAAATTTTGACTTTTCACTGAAAAACTAAACTCCAAATCCAAAAATATGTGGGTTTTGGCCAAAAGCTTCATGCACACACACACACAGTTTGTCAGAAATCTTCAGACTTTAGAACTGTGAAAATAAAAAAATTTCAGACACACCTGGATACTCTAAAACTGAATTTGTTCTTAATGTTAAATGTGGATTTTACAGCCCTTTTAAGCCTTTATATATCCTTAGAAGTTTTTGGTTTTTTTACATTTTCCCATTTTCCAGATAGCATAAAAACAGACTTTTTAAAAAAAATCACCTTGTAATGTTAACTGTTAACATCTCATCAATGTCCTTTGTACCAGAATATGGTGCTGTTCACAAGCTGTACATAGTTGTGACAAGAATTTTCATACATAGGAATCAATCCTACAATAAGCTCCATGTGGAAGGAGCCTTGTGGCTGTGCAGAGCTCATTGTAAGAATAGGGTCCTAGGGACTGATTCTGTATACTCTTACTACTGGGAGTAGTCCCATTACAAGGATCAGGCCACTATCCATTACTATACACCCTTCCGAGTTGGGGCCATGTTGTCTATATTTATCTGCTAATTGTCATGCACATTTGTTTGTTAAATTCCATGCACATTTATGTTTGCAGTATTGTTAGCACTAAACGTTAGCTGTTTTGGTCCCAGGATATTAGGAAAACAAGGTGGATGAGGTAATATCTTTTATTGGACTGAACCAACTTCTGTTGGTGAGCGAGACAAGCTTTCTTCAGGTCTGAAAAGCTCTGTGTAAGCTCGAAACCTTGTCTGGCCCAATAGGTGAGAGATCCCACCCACCTTGTCTGTCTAATGCACATTTATGGCACTATGTAAAGAATGATACATGCTTCTTTCTCTGCTGCATGACTGTTTGATTTGCCTTCCAGAAAAAGTTCCCCCAAGTAACTAACCAGACTCTTCTGCTAAATGAAGCTCTTAGACATATACTAGATATTTAGGCCTGGTTGCTATTAACCATTTTTTTTACATTCCTCAATGAATTTTGAGATTAGATTAATTAGACTGGAGAGTGATGTCCTTTATTTCTTCATAAAACAGGTAGAGCAGGATCTGAGGCAGTGCAAGTTTCTCTCACCGCACTCTCCTGGCATTGGGTCTCAGCTCCCATGTCTAGGGCTGTGAGGAGTAGTTCAGTAGTAACAATAATGGTTTCTGTATCTATAGCTCCTTCAATCCAGTGATCTCAAAGCACTTCACAAGCATGACTGAATTAAGCTTCTCAACACTTCTGTTTGGCAGAGGAGTAGGGTGACCAGGTGTCCAGTTTTCGATGGGAGCACCTGGTCGAAAAGGGATCCTGGCGGCTCTGGTAAGCACCGCTAACTGGGCTGTTGACTGTCCAGTTGGTGGTGCCGTGCAGCAAGGCTGGCAAGCTCCCTGTTAGCCTCCATGCCATGGAGCTCCCAGGAAGCAAAAGGGATGTCCTCCCTCCAGTTCCTATGCATAGGGGCAGCCAGGAGGTGCTGCATGCTGCCCTTGCCCCAAGTGCCACCCCTACAGCTACTGGCTGGGAACCACGGCCAATAGGAGCTGGGGGTAGTGGTGCCTGTGGATTGGAAGTGCATCTGCGTAGGAGCTGAAGTGGGGACATGCCGGCTGCTTCCAGAAGCTGCTTGAGGTAGGTGCTGCCCAGAGCCTGCACTCCTGAACCCCTCCTGGGCCCCAACCCCCTACCCCAGCCCTTGTCCCCCTCCCACCCTCCAAACCCCTCAATTCCAGCCCGAAGAACCCTTCTGTACCCCAAACCCTTCATCCCCAGCCCCACCCCAGAGCCTGCACCCCCAGCCCAGAACCCTAACATAAGAATGGCCATACTGGGCCAGACCAAAGGTCCATCCCCTGCCCAGTATCCTGTCTGCTGACAGTGGCCAATGCGAGGTGCCCCAGAGGGAGTGAACCTAACAGGTAATCAAGTGATCTCTCTCTTGCCATCCATCTCCACCGTCTGACAAACAGAGGCTAGGGACACCATAGCCCTCCCCCTCCCCCCCATGGGAGGGAGCACCCTCCTACATCCCAAACTCCTCATCACCAGCCCCACCCCAAAGTCTGCACCCCTAGCCAGAGCCCTCACCCCCCCCGCACCCAACCCCCTGTCCCACCTCAGAGCCCCCTCCCGTAGCCCAAGCCCCTCAGTCCCAGTCCAGAGCCCTCTCCTGCACCCCAAACCTCTCATCCCTGGCCCCACCCCAGAGCTCTCACCCCCTCTCACATCCCAACCCACTGCCTCAGCTGGGAGCCCCCTCCCACACTCAGAACTCCTCATTTCTGGTCCCACCCCAGAGCCCCCACCCCCTCCTGCACCCCAGCCCTGTGAGCCAGCCCAGTGAAAATAAGCGAGGAAGTGAGGGTGCGAGGGGGGGCGGGGCCTCAGAGGAGGGGGGCGGGGCCTCAGAGGAGGGGCGGGACAAGGAGCAGGGCAAGGGCGTTTGGTTTTGTGTGAGCAGAAAGTTGGCAACCCTACAGAGGAATATTACTATGCCTGTTCACTTAATCTCTCTGCCTCAGACGTAATTTCCTCAAGGCCACACAAAATCTAGAACTAGAACCGAGGACTCCTATGACTCTGGGTATGTCTATACTGCAATCAGACACCCGTAGCTGGCCTGTGCCAATTGACTTGGGCTCACGGGGCTCAGGCTAAGTGGCTATTTCCTCGCGGTGTAGACATTTTGGGCTCAAACTAGAACTGGGCTCTAGGACCCTGCGAGGTGGGAAGGCCCCAGTGCTCAGGCTGCAGCCCAACCCCAGAAGCCTATACTACAATGAAATAGCCCGAGACCCTGGAGCCAGAGTCAGCTGGCACAGGCAGACATGGGGTTTTATTTGCAGTGTTGACATACCCTTTCCTGTGCCTTAATTCCACAACCAACCTTCCTGCAGCTGCCTTATCCTTGTTTGCTCTGTGGGGGAACTATTAACAAGATTGTTTTGCAGGAGGGATACCTGTAAATGGGATTATCTCCAAACAAGATTACCCACTAAGATAGCAAACCCTGTGCTGAGATTCCTGGGAGAAAACCAAAGAGATAATAGAGAGACAGCAGAGATCTTCAGTTAGGAGGGTGATACAATTCACATATAACAGCCAGGTAGTGTGACAATGGTGAGATATTAGGGATACGTTCTATGAAGGAGCATTTCAACTCAGAAAAATATGAACCCAACCCTACTCCCATTGTAATCAATGAGAGTTTTGCTATTGACTAAATAGGTGCAAGAGTGGACTAGAAAAGATAAGCCAATGCCCATTCAGTGGCATTTTAAGGAACCTTTTTCTAGCTTTTATCCTGGGATTTCACACTCCCAACAGTTCATAAATTTTGGCTTATTTTCTCTATTTTTTTTAGTAAGCTATAATAAGTATCACAAAAATATGTATAAGAATACAGCTAAAAATCTCTTCAAATGGGCTCCTGATTATTATCAAGAGGTTCCTTTGATTTAAATCATTCCAACCCTGAATAACTGAAATCACTCAGTTTGTGGTAGGTCTTATCCATAAAGCTAAGCATGTGCTCCAGCCTCCTTTCCTTAATGATGTTTGCCATTTGCACCACAGGTCATATAGGATGGGATTTTCACAGCCACCTAGAGAATTTAAATACCCTGGGTGAAATCCTGTCTCTGTTGAAGCCAGCAGCAACACTCCTGTTGACTTCAATGGAAAGAATATTTCATCCTCAATTCCCATGAATGTCAATGGGAGTTTGAAAAAGTGACAAATAGTCCTGTGGCACCTTATAGACTAACAGACGTATTGGAGCATAAGCTTTCATGGGTGAATACCCACTTCGTCAGATGCATGCCACTCACGAAAGCCTATGCTCTAATATAGCTGTTAGTCTATAAGGTGCCACAGGAATCTTTGTCGCTTTTTACAGATCCAGACTAACACGGCTACCCCTCTGATAATGGGAGTTGGGTGTCCAAATCTCAGTACTGTAGTGCTCAATGGTCTGTCATTGTCTGAAGAGGGAGAAAAGTTAAATGAAAAGAGAGATAGAGGGGGGAGAGGAGTGCAGGGAGGGGAAGGAGAGGTAAGCATGGGCCAAGTTTACCATGTGCTTTTTTAAAAGGGCTTCACGTTCTTTGAATACTGTGGAACCTGCATTGAAGGCCCCTTTTCAAGTAAACAATCACTTTAACGTCTTCCCCAGGCTCCCAGTACTCTCTAGTTCGACCTTCAGTTAAAGAGCCAGCTCTGCTAGGCAACTGTTTCTAGCTGTTCCCCTGGGTTGTGGCTTAGGAGAAATTTTACTTTGTGTATGTTTTGTTTTGTTGCATGGAAACCTGGCTTTTAACAGCCTTTTTTTTTTAACAGGTGCTTACCAGAGAGGGCATCGCTGAACTGGGATCCTTGCTGACAAGTGGTTTGAAAGTTGGGCCATGTTTTGTAATCAGATCCTGGAGGCCGAGGGGAAAGTTCTCATTTAGTCATTTGGAGGACTCACCCCTGTGTTCACAGAGGGATTGAGTTCACTGAGATACACAGAGCAGTCATTTCACTGCAAGAACAAAGAGCAAGATAGAATGGAACCTGGAACCAAACGCTGGGGCTCCTCAGCTCGTTTAATCTTCTTTTCTCTGCTTTGCCCCCGAAACAGACTTCTTCATTCTTGTTCCTCCCAAGATCTCCATGAATTTTCCATCCTAGCTTCTCCGGCCCATGCAGTATGCGGATCACTTTCATAATCACTGCTGCATTTGAGCTCCCCAATCTGCTGGGCTCAAATCACAAGGATTAACTGATCCTGATTTAATGCACTCTTTGAACTAATTTTCTTAACCTTTCCCAGCATGTATTGCTCTTCTGTCCAAAATGTTCACAATAGGGAACAAAAGTAACTAAGCTCATATACCATGGGACCTGGTGTCTAATGATTCCCACAGCTCCTCTTGCAATAGCTCTTTGCACTCCTCATTTAACCAGTTCTTTATTCATTCCCATGTTGCACCCTCAGCCCTAGGGCCCACAGGGCAGTTTAAACAACAGTCTACCAGGTGGAGCATTAGCAAAGGCTTTGATAAACATCTATACATATTATGTAGCATTCGCGGCAACTTCTTTTGGAACTGCCTTTTAAAAGTCCACACGGCTAGCTAGGCAGGAGTTTTTCCTTCTTAGCTTTGAGTTCTTTTCCATTGCCAGAACCAGATGATCCACTGCCCATGGCCACCCATATAATGGGATGCAAGAAGTCAGATGTTCTGCAAAATCCCTTTCACCATCGTCCTAACTGCAGCCCTAGTGAAGTTTCCCTGCACCAAAACTGGCTCTTGGGGAACAGGAATCAGCCCTTAGTGAACTCATTAATGTTACTGTCTGTTACAATAAAATGAAGGCATTTTTTTTTCTTAGTCTCCCTTAGTTAGCCCTTTCTTGTATCACAAAGGCTCTATGGGCCTTGTTTGATTATTAATGAACGGACACTGGCATAAACCCTTCAATCTGTGCACTGGATCCTTCTTACCTGAACACTGAGTGAAATATTTTTGCTTTATAAACCTGGTTGTGTTGATGTCTAGATCCTGGAATCTGCAGCAGCATGGAAGCTACATTGCAACTGCAGCAATAAAATAAGACATGGTCTATTTGGAGGAACAGCACTCTCGTCAATAATTTCAGCATGTTTTGTAACGGCTTCTCTATGATGGCTATGGCTGTGGCCATTTCCTGAAACTGCATTCTGTCAAGGAGTAAAGACTGCTCTGTAGGAAACTGACATGCAACTTGATAAGCAGATTCTCCTTTGTATTTGGAGGTATTTCCCACGGGCACACTTTACTGCAGGATGGATGCATTTGACATCATGGAAATTTCAGTAGCTAGGGTGAATCCTCAAAGTGGATCCTAAACTCTCTGCATCACCAAGGTACCCATTGTTTATCTGTTAGCTGTTCAATGAGGCAATGATCCCCCTGAGGAAAAGCCCCTTAAAAGGGAAAAAATAGTTAGTATTAACATCTATTCATCAGCTGCTTCGTGAGTTTGAATTCATGCCACTGAAATGGTAATACAAAGGTCATTTAGTTAGCAGAAAACACAGAAATATGTAGCACAGGGTCTGCTCATGATGATGATAATGCCACATCACTTGGGATTCACTTTGCTGTATCCAGCATCATTATTACATTTACAGTAATTGTGTGTGGGAGGGAAGGTGAGGCAGGCTTCTATACGCCTGCCTGTGGCTACCCTCACACCTTCTCTTTTAGTTTCCCTACATATGCTGAGGACAGGACATAGTTACAGGGTCCAATTCCCAGATTTAGCTGACATAAGCTCAATGCATAACCTGAGGTGATAGAAAAAGGTGTCTATACATCAATTTTGCACTCTCAAAATACCTGGGGTTGCCAGGGGTTGGTTCAGCTCTCAGCACAAGTTTGATCAATCACCAGGCTGCTTTAATTTGTAACAGCTAATAGTCCCCAGGGAATCAGTACTCTGGCTGAGGCTCACCAAAGCACAGCAGCACTCTGGTCATGCTCCCTATAGTGGGCATAGGGAGCGGCAGAAGAGGTAGAACAGAGCCAGCTATATTGACTTTATGCCACATGGAGATTTCCCTATGATGAGAAAATATCCATTTATCCAGCTAGGGCAGGTTTACAGACCCTTTGCACAGCTGGGGTAGGACAAAGGAGCTCTTCTAGAGGCAAAGGTTTGGCCAACTGAGTTTAAAAGTATAGGGCAAAATGCTGGCTAAGGATACACACATGAATATAAAGGAAAAACAGAGCAAGACTCTGATGCATAATCATCAGCACACGGAAGAAGTGCCTGGCCACAATTCTGATTGCAGAGAAACACACAAAAAGACTGTTCCACAGGGACTTTCCAGCACAGTTTGAACAAATGGAAAATGGAAAGGGGTGAAAAAGAGGAAGGGCAAAGCACAAGTGAGCAGGACCAGCTTGGGCAATCCCCTATGTTTCAAAGGGAAAAATGGACAAATGTATGAAAAATACAGAACAAAGCTTGGTTTAACAGGCACCCGCTGTTATTTTGTGGTACAAAAGAATACACACTGCAGAATCATACATTTGTATCACAGTTTGGGCTCTTTGCAAATCTATGTGACCTAGTGGACAAGGCACTAGATTGGGACTCATAAGACCTGGGTCCTGGTCTGTCACTAGCCCACTGGGTAACCTTGCCCAAGTCCCTTCAGGTCTCTGCCTCCATTTCCCCATCTGTAAAATGGAGGTAACAACACTAACCTTCTTTGTAAAGTGCTTTGAGATTTACTCATGAAAGGCACTATACATGAACTTTTGGGTGGCATTATACAGCTGAAGTATGGGATGCTGACTGCATTGATTGAATGTGAGGGGAAGGTTATTAGATGATGAATGAGGGTTGTCCCTTGAAATAAAAACTGCTTGGTCTAGGTCTGCCAGGAATTGCAACTGTATCTATGAGGACCACTACAGCACGTGGAGGTAGAGCAATATGCACTGTCCCTACGTACCTTATTTCACCTCAAACCAGGAATAAGAGGTATAAGGGGAGATGCATATCTACAGGAGTATTTTACATGTACTTACTGGTAATTCATTTGCCCATTAAGGTACTAGGATGAGGCCTACAGGCATACTACTGTCCTTCATTTGTCTTTATTCTCCATGTTATCTTGTGATTGGGGAATGGATCTCCAAGCCATACCCACTGCCGCCTTCATGCAGCAGACTTTAGGTTACTGTCAACCTAAATCGTGCATCTTTTTACACTATTTTCACACCTATTTGGGAAAAAGACACCTTTTCCCATTTGTTTGCATATTTATATAGTGCCTTTCTTCAAAGGATCACAGAGTGGCTTATGAAGAGCCTCTCAACACCTCTGTGAATTAAGTAAATATTCTTAGAATACATCTACGCTGTAACATGTATCCAGGTCCTAGCTAGCACGCATATAGGCATGTGCTACCCAAACCTGCCGCCGAGAGTCCACATTGCTGAGGTGTGCATGACCCAGACTCCATACACCACATCCACACTTATGCTGCAGCTATACATTTGGTGCTAGGATCCATTTCCCAGATGTACCCATTTAACAGATGAGTAATTTCAAGTACAGAGCAGGTAAGTGACTCGTTCAAAGCCCTGTTACATGTCAGGGAAAAGCTATTCATAGAACTCAGGAATCCTGATTCCCTGATCTTCCTGCTCCTACTATTAGATCATGCTATAACCCTTCTAACTAGCTTCTCCTCTCCCCACACCTCACTCTCCTCCTTAAAGATCCTCCCTGAAGACTCCCTCCTGGCCAGAATACTGTTGCTAATTTTTTGTTTTCCCATCTCAGGAAGTATTTAAACTAACTTTTTTGTTCTGTAGCAACAGGCAAGCTGAAAGAAACCGTGGAACTTAAGAATGTAATTAAGGAAATGGAGCTAGTTACTCCCATCTTTCCCTCCTCCTCTGCTCACTGAGTATTGACTATGAATTTTAAAAAAATCTAAAAAATGAATGTGATCTGGACAATTTGCTACCTGAGCTCCTCCTTGGAAACCAACATCCATGATTTTCATTGCATTGTTAATAAGAGTTGGCAAAGAACAGCAAGCCTACCAAGCTCCAGCATAGGCAAAAAGGTTCATGATCGCTTTGAATGGAGCTGGGGCTAAAGTATGGTTCTGAGTTAAAATGCTGAAAAACTCAAAGTTTCATGTGAGGAAAGGCAAGTTAATGATTCTGGCAGAGTGAGGTTTTGGGGTGTGTTTCTTTTTTATTTGCTTTTTTTTCCTTTTTTTATTGTTGGACCAAATGAGATGAGATTTCAAAGCAGATCAAAATCAAGGCTAACTTTTCCATCAGTCCCCTTACAAGACCACTGAATTGCACACCTGCCTTCACACAGACATAAACACAACAGACAAGGAATGTTACAGTCCTTGCTCTGTTTCAATACACACCATCGGAAGTGTCTGATGGTGGCCCACTGCAATCCCTGCAGAATAGCAAGATTAGGGAGGAGACTGCTGGAATTGGGAACTCCCATAGAAATCACTCTGGGGAGGATCCTAGTTCTTTAGCTGCTGTAAACTGGGATAGCTGTATGACTTAAATGGAACTACATCAATTTACAGCCGCTTAGGATCTGACCTGGGATATTTACCACCTGTATTGATGGTGGGGAATATGGTTCTGAATTTCTCATTTATAATAGATATTTTTAAAACGTATTATCATGAAAGGAGCTCATGGACTCTATGACAATATATGCTACCCCAAGTGAAACTCCCCCCCCATGGTATATTAATAAATGTTATCCCTATATGAGATGAAAATATATATTTTTGTAAGAGTATAGATATACAGGTATGTAGTAAATCTAGGTATATAGGAGTTTACTCAAAACATCTTTTTTTGAATTAACCTTTTACAAAGCTTTTGCTGAAACACCTTTACAGGCAAATTCTGCCCTTAGTTAATTAAAAATTATCTGCACTTTCACCTAACTTATTTAAGAACATAAGAATGGCCATACTGGGTCAGACCAACGGTCCATTTAGCCCTGTATGCTGTCTTCCAACAGTAGCCAATGCCAGGTACTTCAGAGGGAATGAACAGAACAGGTAACTATCAAGTGATCCATCCTTTGTTTCCCATTCTCAGCTTATGGCAAACACAAGCTAAGGACACCATCCCTCCCATTCTGGCTAATAGCCATTGATGGACCTATTCTCCCTGTTGTATATAAACACAGATATGTATAAACATTTAATCAGTACATATAGATACCAAGTATACTCCCTGGAAATAAAACAATGCCACATTATGTTCTGCCAATTCAGATGTTATGTGCAGGAATTGCAGAAAATGACATGCCAGGATAGGGAACTAACATTTTGTTAGATACTGTATTATATTAAAATTTGGCCTTAGTGTATTAGACATTAAAAATCATGAGAAATAACCAATCTACCCCTACTAGGGCTACTAACAAAATCTGAATAGGTCTGTAAACCTTTGCCAATAATTTCCTTGGCACTGAGCTTTTTCCAGAATCGTTTGTGTGCAGTATCTCAGACAAAAGACACTGGCTACGAAACCGCTGGTTGGAAGAGATTAGACTAAGACTAAGTCCAAGCCTGACTGTGTTTTGACTGAAGTGTAAGATTAAAGTTTTTGCTTTATGGGGTTTTTAAAACATGTTTTAGACAAGGTATTAGGTGCAAATATAAATGCGCATGAATACATAATACATGGATTAAATTAAATTATTGAAAATATAAACAATGGTAGGGAGGAGGTTACACACATTTAAATAATCCACACATCCAACAATAGGACTGCACAAATTGGAGTGCACTTTCAGCTGGGACCTTTATTAGAGAGTTCATATGCAACTTCTGCCCTTAAAGGCTATAAGCTAAGGAGGGTTCATCCCCTCCTGAATTTCTGATGGAGAAAAGTTGAAGTGACAGGTGTACACAAACGTGAGAGAGAAGTTCGTATGCTATAATCCACATGACTGGGTCATTAGCAGGTTCAGTGGGAGCTGGGGTTGGGCAGGGTTCCCCTCCAAACCAGTGGAAGTCCCAGCATGATTTGCCATAGAAGTTAATGCTGCAAACTCAACCTGGGATCTGAAAGTAAAGCTGGGTTCTTTCTGGCTTATGCACTATCACTATTAATAAAGATTTGCAACAGGAAATTGGTTAACAATTCTCAAGGTGTTGCATGAGCTAAAATAGAATCCAACTTGTTCTCTCACTGCTGTGGTGGCTTTGTAATGTAAATTGGTCAAAAAGTAATACAATCTTATTTTAACAATAAGGTAAGCAGATAAGATTCTGAATACCACAAGAAGCAGGACTGTTGAATAATGTGTAATTTTTACCTAGCCATTTTTCTGATATTTCCCTTTTAAAGATCGATCTCAGTCTATTTCTAAAATCTTCCAGTTCCAGAATCCTCTCTCATCACAAAAATTTGGGTTCTTTACAGTCCCTGACTGCAAATGAAACAAGGATTGCCTCTTATCAGTATTTGTACGTCCCTAGCACCATGAGGCCCCTAATTGGGGCTTTTGAGCACTAACAGAAATATTTATTACTTCAGTTACTAATCAGCCAGTGACACTTGATTGGCTATTAATAGTCCATTCAAGTTCTCTTTCTAGTCCCTTTGCCAAATTTCCACTTTTTCTGCCATTCCTTAAATTACATATAAAATACTCTCCAACTCATGTTTAACTTATATACATTTTTAGACAGAAAGATAAAGAACTCAGTCAAATCATTTTAGATTGCCCTAAGTGTTGTATAACAAATTTTATTAATTTAAAAGATTAATAAAAGGTTACTTTTTTACTAAACCAAAACATAATAGCCCTGCTGAACACCTGGCAGGCGGGGACTCTGTTTTTCTCTAAATACTGTACAGGTTCAAGTACACCAACAATGTTCAACGAACAACCCTTAGCAGTACCTACTTATCTAGCATTTTCAGAGACATCTGTATGAGGTCTTTTCTGTGTAACAATTAAAGTGAGAATGTTATCCTTTTCCAAGTATGCAGGACTCAGAGAAACTCATTTAAAGTTAGAGAAGGAAGGAGGGATCTTTGTCAAACAAGAAGAGCAAAGACCTAATTTAGTCCCCAAAGTATAACTCAGTTCACAAAAGAGATTATTTGCAAGTGACATTATTACATATTGTTTAGAAATATAATATGTTTTGTTGTAGAGTATTTTGTCAGCAGTTTTCGCTGTTTCTTAGAAAGTGATTAATTTTTGCATACAAATAGTATTGTTGTTTTATCTGAATGATTTTAATTTTACAAATTATATCCAAGTAAAATGCTGTATGGATCTTATGATGAGTTTCAGTTGCTCCTAGACTCTGGAAAAAGCAGGTGATTATCACCAGACAGATATAAATACAATTCCCTAAGACAACACAGACAAAAGAAAAAGTTCTATGGCTCCATTTAATGTACAACAATAATGCATGAGTAGCAGAAAAGTACATATTGCTAAAGCTTCTATTTTCTGACTTCCAACTGAGTAATTTTAGGGGACTACAATTTCTAAAAACAACCAAAATAATAAACCAAGAGACCATCTCATACACTAGAATCACAAATCACTCTTACATCACGCTTTCAGATTATTCCCTGAAACAGTATCTGAAGTTAGAAATATTTAATTTTTACAATGTCTCTTTTTTATTAAATGTCTGGCAATAGAAAATAGAAGAGAATTGGTACAGGGGAATAAGTGTATCCCCCAAACTAAGTTGGTTGAATTTTAGCTGGTAATTTGCTATCTAAACAATACTCTTTTTTCACAGCCCTATTTGATGACTTTCAAATTGCTTTTACACCTAATCTTTCTGTCTATATAATTATATTTTTAAGACACCTGTCATCTGAGATAAGACTATTACTCTCAAAAGACCTTAGTCAATGCTCACTGAAATCAATCGATGCAATGGAAGTCAACTGACTTCAGTTGTCACTGAATCACATGCCCAGTTTTGGAGCCCCCTGCATGCTCCTTATGGCTCCTTTTAAGGTCAGTGAGAGCTGCAGGTGCTCAGCCCTTATGACAGTCAAACCCTAGGAATAAAATTCTGAAATTCTAAGCATATGTATAAATAGAATAATTCCATTTTACCATTAAGTTGTATAGCAATTGCTATCCACAACATCTGCAACATTAAACAATGAGTATCCAGATTAAAGTTTGTAATGGGTTTTTAAATGTTACTTTATTCATTGTTTGCAATGATAATAGAATTAAGTTCATTATAATATGCAAGATATTTGACACAATAAATTAGGCCCAAGTTCTGCAATGAGTCTAGCACAAAGCTTATTGCAGGATCAGGGCTTTTATCATTCATGCAAGTATTGTAAATTCTCCTTACTGACTTAAGATAATATTTCGCCTATCTATCAAAAACGTTACTTATCTTTTTTTAATTTGCAACATGTTAAAAGGCAAGAAAGTAGATTTTGCACCCAGGCACACGAGCATGCACACACACACACACCTCTCTATCTCGGCTACTTCATTCAACAGATAGCTTTTGACCCAAAACACACTTGCTGTGGATGTAGATAATCAGTGTATATTAGTTCTGTAAAAATGAATCAGGTTAAGCTTAGATGTAATAATCTACTGAATAAGAATGATCCCAGATATGTTCCTGACCATATTTTAGGACAATCAAAGTAGAGAGGTTTTCTCAAATTTTGTACAAAGAGCCCCAGTGCATGCTGGGAACAGAAGATATGGAATTTAGTTATAGGTAGACTAACATTACGTGTTCTAAAAGGTTGCAAATTATTTACTTAATATTGAGACCCAGTGTATTCATTCTAGGCACCTGGAAATCTGAAATATAAAATAACCTTCAAGTAAATAACACCTTCAATTCCCTGCAACTTTTAAAATATTATGTAATTTTGGTGAAAATGAGAGACCTGCTGAATCATAGATATTGCTAAGCCAAACAAGACCGAACAAACAAAAAAATAAACTGTCATATCTGAGTCCATTTATTTTTAACCCAATCCTAACCAAGCATAAGCACTAGAATGAAAATATTTGCACTTCTCTAGCGCCTTTCATGCGAGGATCTCAAGGCATTTTATGAACACTAAGTCTCACAACACCCCTGTGGGCAAGTATTATCGTAACTCTTTTACAGATGGGGTGATTGAGACATAGGTGAAAAGGTTTGCCCAAAATCACATGTAAGTGTGGCAGTGCAAGAAACAACCCAGTAATTGTTACCCCACTTCCCTGCTCTAACCACTTGACAACTCCACCTTTCAGTGCAAGCAGAGACAGCATTTCTGGTACACAATGGTTCCAAAGTTAATGTTTACACATTAATGTCTGCACAGATATTTTCAACCATTGGACCTCAATTTTTTGTGTGTTAGCAGCAATGACATGACTGCAAGAGTGTAAGTGAAGCCTGGAATATAGCTAGAATATAGCTCTTCACTGCATATGAAACAAATACTATCTTGGTCTAAAGGGGAAGTCTTCTAAGTCTGGAACTGGCAGCTAACAAAAATTGTGTGTGGCACAATTGTTCCCTACTTGCAAATGTTTCATAGTGATACTACACTAAATTGAATATTCTCATTTTATCAACATCTTCTTTGTGTTCCACACAAAAGGCTTATAGTTCCTGTGCAACTGCACAATGATTTTTCACAGCTTTACTAGCAATGTGCAATTCTCTGTAACACACTGATCGTATGTTAGAGTGCAACCTGCAAGACTCCTGCTTCCCAAGATCATAGGGTTTCTCGGAATGTAATAATAAAAAACAGCCTCAGTCTAGAACTATGTGAAGCCTTGTAGCCATGTTTGAAGCAGTTTTCAAAGGAACAGAAATTGCTATACCAGATCAGCCCGAAGGTCCAGCTAGTTCAGTATCCTGTCTCTAACAGCAGTTAATACCAGACAGTTCAGAGGAAAGTACAAGAAATTCCATAATGGAGAATTATGGAATAACCTGCTCACAGATGAAGTTTCTTCAGAAGCAATTATGTTTCAAGATTCCAACCATTGTTTCAGCTGGCATCTAACAGCTAAACTTTACTAGATTCCTATAATATGTTCACTTTTCTTTGGGGACTACAGCATACTTTTGTCCTGGGTTATAGTATTAAGCACATTTCATTTTATATAATATACTATGTAAAAATAAGGCATTTGCTGTGTTGCAAAATGGATGTTATGTGTACATCTTAACTTTCAAATCATCTATGTACAGACAGCAAAGATAAACCATTTTGACAGTTTTTAAAATGCAACAGAACTAACTTGTCCAGTTAGTAAGTCTTTAAATAAATAAATAAACAAGACAATGTCCCCCCTTTTTTCTTTTCAGGTTAATAGTATAACTTTATATTATTCATAATTTTTGTTGGAAGGTGAGTCATAATTAAGCAACTGGATTAGGAACATTTCTAACAGGAACTGCTCCAAAGATGCATTGTGGGTATGCACTTAGGGAGGAAGAACTTGTAATAGACACTAGGACTAGGGTTTTATCTGTTCAACCACCTTTCCAAACCCCTCATATATTGAAGTAGGTTGCATAGGCCACATCTAACATAGCACAGAATTTAGCTGATAGTTCTCATACAATACTGAAAAAGGTAAAAATGAAATGGATTCTTAACTGAGGAGTAGTCTATAATTCTGAAGGCATCTTTTCCAAAAGCTCAGGATTTATGTAAATTTCCCTTTATGAGTAGCATGTAAGAATGGAGCAGACATATAAAGCAGGGCAAAGCAGTAGGAATGTGTGTCATCTAGTGTCACAGGTGCTTGAAATTATGGGGAAGAAATGTTGACTGGTTTGTTATTGTATAGTTAAAACAAACAATTCATGCCATATATATTTAAGTCTAGTAATACAGGGAAGGAGATGGGACTTAACCCCAGAGAAAGAAACCACTGAGAAGACTAAAAGGTGGTTTTCTATTTCTCAACAAGCGTAGAGCCTTGTTTAAAATACCTTTTTGGACTTTAAATCTGCCAAGGCACTTCTGGACATAGTCAGACTGGAAATGGGCCAATCTCTTTTGGCAATTAAAGCTGATGAAATTCCACAAGAGCACTTGGGCCTGAACTCGGCTTAATGGTACATGTTTGTAGATTCTATATGCCATCTCTTTTTCGTATATTTAATACAGCGTGGTCTCCCCTTCATTCAACATAAATTTTAGGGTATCAAAATTAAATTTTAATCTCAGTGTTTAAAAAAATCCCCACATATATACCTATAAACAATTATGAAACATACCTTTTAAGAAACTCTACTACTCAGAAAAGAGGTCATTTTGACTGGAACATTGCAGTAGTTGTGTTTATAATTACACTTCAAACACTTTACCAACACCCAGTAAAGCAGACAATAAGTAGTTAAATCACATCACTAGTTTACAGATTGGAGAAATTAAGCATAAGAGAGATCAAGGCCACAATCTTGTGGACCTCTAGGCACACGGCCAACTTTACACGAGTAGTTCCATTGACTTCAGTGAGACTGTACCTGTCCATAAACACCCATAAATGCTTGTAAGAATGGGGCATAAGTAAATTGCCTGAGGTTACACGACAGAACAATAGTAGAACTGAGAATGTAACCCAAGAGTTGTGATACTCGGTATTCTGCTCTAGACACCTAAGTAAAGTTTCCTGTTTTGTTATTGGTAAATTTGAGGGTTGAGTCCTGAACTTCAAACACAGGATGTAGGATTTTTCAAAACAAATTTGAATAGTTATTCTACAAACAAAAATAAACAAAGACATAGTTACCTAAGTTATTTCACATGATACTAACACACCTCAAGTAACTAGTTCTCTTAAAAGCAGCAAAGAATGCTGTGGCACCTTATAAAGTAACAGACGTTTTGGAGCATGAGCTTTCGTGGGTGAATACCCACTTCATCGGATGCATGCATCCGACGAAGTGGGTATTTACCCACGCAAGCTCATGCTCCAAAACGTCTGTTAGTCTGTAAGGTGCCACAGCATTCTTTGCTGCTTTTACAGATCCAGACTAACACGGCTACCCCTCTGATACCTAATTCTCTTAAATCATAATCACCAAAACTATCCTTACTCTGAGTAACTAGTCATAACTACTGAATTCTGAGGGGGTCGAAGGGTCTTTTTTTTTAAACAAATATTTCCCAGCATGCACTTCCTCACATACCTGGCAATTTAAATCCTGGAGAAGGAGACAATTACTGACCTACAGAGGAAAGTTTTGAAGCTACAAGGAGCAACTTCTTTTCTTCGGTTTATTAAGCAATTGGTCTTATTCTTCTATTCTAGCTTTATCAATACAGGTACAGATAGGATTTTAAGCCACCTTTTTTTTCTGTGGGTTTTACTGGCTATATTTTAAAGAGTTTGTTTGGCCCTTATGGACTTCATTATAACTAGTTAGGCAAGAAGAGAAATCCTCACATGCGACTTAATGTAATAAAGTACAGGAAAATACATGTGGGACTGCTACTGGAAAAAGACTGGTATATCTGTATACTTACTTTTGTGCCATTAGGAAAGCAGGTCTTGTTGCTAGGTCACTAAACTGGGATGCAGAAGATCACTTAATCTCTCTGTACCTTAATCTCCATCTGTAAAATAAGAATAATGCAAGGATGGGGAACAAAAGTCTTTGCTTATTTAGATTAAACTCATTGGAGTAGGGACTATCTCTTACTATAGATTTGTACAATTGACTTCCAATCTGTTGGGGCTATGGGCACTGCTGCAATACAAATAAAACTCTATAGGGATATCTGTGTTTGATTATATGAGATTATGGCACTGCTTGGTTTCTGAGTCCTGATGGTAAAGTAACAGGGAACTACTTCCAACTTCTTGCTTGGTAGCTTTTTCTCCAGGATCCTGAAAGTGAATAAGTTTCTTACATCTTTAAAAATAAAAAAGACTCACTAAGGTCTCTGACTATTGTCATGTCCTTTTCTTTCTTCAAATCCAACTTTCTTTTGCAGAGAGAATTTATTCTCAGGATAAGTATGTTAACTTTACAATAAAAAGAACTGTTTTCATTGCAAGGGCACCTTTGCTTAGGCTAGGCTCAAAATTTAACTTTTTTTAAAAAGTTGTAAAAGCAGCAGAGAATCCTGTGGCACCTTATAGACTAAAGTTGGTGACCCTTTACAAAACCCGAACTGCTGGAAAGGTTGTTCTGACACGGAGACTGTTACCTCTGGATTTAAACATTTCCCCATAGAAATGCAGGGCTGGAGAGACCTCCAGAAGTTAAGCTCAGCCCCTGTGCTGAAGCAGGACCAAGTAAACAAATGCAACACCGCAGTATGGAGCCTGGGAACCAGAAAGTGAAACTGACCACTCTGCGTTTCATGGTTCCGAAGACAGAAATAAGTTGCATAACGAGAAAAAACTTCACTTGGTCTGATCCCCGTTCTCCTTATCTCCCCCCGCCTCATTGTTTTATGAGAGGCTAATTAAAGACCTTTTGTGTGAGATGGGCTAGCTCTGCCTGGTGGACATGAATCCTGGGAGGGCTAGTGCAGTGCTAAAGCTCCAGCGCCTAAAACTACCAGGAGCTTTACACCACAAATAACGCTTCTTCCCCAACTCCGAGAGCCCCCCTCATGCTTAGTCCCTGTATGGCCCCTCCTTCCCTAGCACTAGTGCCCCTCACCACTAGTGCTGCTTCACCCCGCTTCCCGCCCTCCCTCCTCAGCGCCCTTCTCACCCTCCTCAGCAGCTCCGGGCGGGGCCGGCCCAGGAGGCGGGGCGGGACCGGCAGCCGGGGTTTCCCGGCCGGGCCGCACGGGCGGGGTGGTTACGGCGCCCAGGCTGGATCCGCTTCCCGATGGCTGCGGGGAGCTGAGCGGGGACCAAGCGCGCGAGGAGGAGCCGAGAGCCAGGGCCCCCCCGCGAGCCGCCGCCTCCCTGGGATCGGCCAGACGCAGCGCGGGTGGCTCCCCAGCCCGGTGGGGACGCAGCTGGAGTGGGCAGGGGCCGCGGGCGGCGGACACAGCGGCCCCGTTAATGAGCAGCGGCCGGAGGGGCAGGTAAGGGCCTGGGGACCCCTTTCCGCGGAGACTCCCCCCTCGCTGGCTGCCGTGCCCCACTCCCCAGATTCCCCATCCGGCGTCTCCCCGCCCTTTTCACCCCCTTTTTCTTCCTCTCCTGCCCTCTGCCCCCTCATCAAGCCCTCTCCCTTCCCCCCCTTTCACTAGCAGCCCCCCCCACCCCGTGCCCCCGATCTCCCCTGCCCCAGCTTGTTCGGCGCCTGCTAGCATAGAGGGGTTGAAAAATACCCCCCTTCAGCTTCCCTAGCAAGTCTCTCTCTAGCTGCTGGAGGAGGAAGAGGTGGGGTAGGAGTGAGAGAGAGCCTTTCTTTTGAAGGGTTTTTTAAGACAAGAAGGGAAGAGAACCCGGGGTTTTGCAGGGTTCCATTTTTAATTGCAATTAGGCTAGAGTGATTTACACCAGGCACCGTGCTGTTCTTTGTGTGTGTGTGTGTGTGTGTGTGTGTGTGTGCGCGTGCGCGCGCGCGTTAAGGTATAAAGGTGAGTTGGCAAAGAAACCGAGCCCTACAGAGGGAGTGTTTCGCGGGGGGTCTCAAGAAAATGCTGTGCTGTGTGTCTGTGCTGTAATGGTGGAAAATTGATTAAGAGGAGACAAGGGTGAGACAAACAGGGTAAGACTGCTCTTAGCAGCCCCTAGCTCAGAAAATGGAACATCTGAGGCTTGGAGGATGGATTCACTCTGTTTTTTGCTGTGGGAGGAAGGGTGGGTATGGTCTGTAGTCTTGTTAAAAAACATAGCTAAGGGATTTATCTAGCTTGCATATTTGTTGTTCCTCCATCTGTTATGGTGCTGCATATTTTTGTGTGCCTGTAAGTGTAATATCAAAGATCATGGAGGATGTTTGCTGCAGCAGAATAAGGGAGTTTCTCCATGGAAGAAATGTTAAAATTATTAAAAACAACTCTCGCCCCCTAAATTCACAGCTTGGTTATGAAAAGGTTTTCAGTAGATTTTTTACCCGTTAAAGGTGTTTTCATAGTAGTTTTTTAAATTTGAATGCTAAAACTGCATATAAAAATGAAAGGATGTACAGTTGTGTATATTTTAAGTAATGAATATGAAATTATGAAATAGGCAAGACTTAAAAAAAAAATCTTGTCTAGAAAAGAGTCAGGATGACATATAGGTTATTCCAAGATGTCAATTCATCACTTGTGAAGGTTAGCTGAAATTTTAACAAATATGATTTTTCAATATTCTCTGACCAAGTCACTACTTGGGACTCATTTCAAATAAGGCATCCTTTCCATGATGTTAACTGCCACATTCTTACATGTTGTCTACACACTAGAAACAAAGAGGAAAGAATATCTTACAATAAAAGGAAGCTTTTCCAAAAAAAAAAAAAAAGCCAGCAAAATTATTCTTACAGACAACTGACTGAACTCAAGGGGAAGGGATTTAGAACTGAAAGTGAATTGAGAGACAAAACATTTTGCAATTTGATCATTTCTGTACATAGTCGTTGGAGGCTTATTGCACATTTTGAAGCTTGTTATTTGAGCACAAGGATCTGAATCAAGACAAAGTGCTGTTGATTTATACGTAAAATGTATGTGGGGGGGGAAGATTGCACTGAGATCTAAACTCTTCTTAAGTGCTATGCATCAGTCTTTTTAGATAAGTGTATTTTTGGGGAGTGAGGTGATAATAGTGCATTTGTTTTCGATGGCTACAGCTTACCGAGGGTGTGTGTTTGATTTTCTTTTTGCTGTGAATGAATGGATCCTTCTGTGCCTGGGCCCAATAACTGCAACAAGATGGCGTTTGCAGCAAGGCAGCTCTCTCTCATTTTCAACTCCTCCTCATCATAGCTCTGCCAAACTAGATCTTATTCCTTGTATTTTGGATGTCTTTTTTGTTTTTTTGCTTGCTTTCTCCTATTTTTTTTTTTGTTTTACCATTCCCCCAATCCCCTACCCACCACAAACGTTTTTCTTCCTGTTTTAATTTTTGTAGGTTTTCCCCCAATACATAGGAGGATAGACTAAGTGGGAGGAGTAAATAGTTTTATTGAAATTTTCGCATAGGCTGTGACTGGATAAAACAGTAACGTGATTTTGTTCTACCATCTAATGCCCGTTATAATGGCATTTAGGAACATTTTTCTTTGTTTTCTATTTTAGCCACAAATAGACTTTTAAATTTTTTTTCCATAATCCAGAATGTATGTATAAAATCCTGTATGAATGGCTTTGTAAAATTTTGTTTTACTAGTCTAATAATAATCAGACCCCAAGTAGTCATTTTTTGTCATACAAAGGAGAAGCTCCCTTCTGTGTGAAAATGTTCAGATGATTTGTGGAGGCTTTTAAAACTGCATTTGACCTGAAATAGTTGTCATACTTAGATCATTATTCTTTCCTTATAGAGCGGTGGAAGAAAAAGGTTATTTGGCTATTAAAACCTTTTTCTGTGTTTTATATGATACATCTTTTTAAAAAAGATGATATCTTGTATATTCCTGAAATGTATAATTTTTCTATTGGTAGTTTAATGATGTTTATTATTTATACCAGTGTTTAACCATATTCTAACTTAAAAACCCTCAGTACAATAAACTCTCTAGTTAATACTTAAAATAGATTTACTCCCAAGCATTTTCAAATGACTGTTAACAAGTTTAAAATACATATTACATTATTCTACAAATATTTTGCTGCTTTATAATGTCTCTTGTATTCAGATGACCTCTAAACTCTTGATAATGGATCAGGAGTTTTAGTACTGCTCTATGGATTTACTTTTCTATAATCCATCATTTGCCATTGTTATACTCTAAATAACCAATCTGTTTTATAGCTTACTTTTTTATTGGGCTTTTGTATTCCATTTTTGTGTTTTTTGTATTGGAAATGCATGATGTTAGCATTTTTCAAAATGAAGATAAATATTGAAGAAATGAACTACATCTATAATAATTAGTTCAATAACTCATTTAAAGGGTGTTTCTTTAAGAGCCTGTCAGTGTTAAGTTTCAGTTTTGAATATTTATTTTTTTATGCCATTGAATTTGAAACTAGCTTCACTAGTATTTAATATTTCAGGTTTTTCATGTTAAGAACAAGAACTTGAAAAATAAAGTAGGTTACTGTACTGGGAGACTAAGATCACTTGCATTTATCCCTGCTTAGTCCTTGTAGCTGCCAGGTCATTGTGTAGCAAGCATCCTTTCATGAAATCTTTGTTGGTGCCTCATGTTCAGAATCCATTGTAAATCCAGCTGGAACAGTTTTGAGGCCATACCCTCACTTTGAGGAACATACTTGAAGATGGAATGTTAAACCTAATGAGAATTCACAATTTCTCAAGGTTAAAAAAAGCTGGCAGTGTTTCCCACCATTTGAATGCATAACCATATCCAATTGTGAACATTTAGTAAAGCAGTCATTTGTTCCAGTTTTTAAATTTATTTTCCTTATTCGTGCATTAATATCCCTGGAAATTAGCAATTACCGTGGAATATGAAGAATAGTTTGACTTTTGGTTGTTGTATCCCTAACATGTAAATGTGATTGCTTTAGAATATATTCATTAACAACAAATATATATAATCTATCATGTATGTGTGTGTGACACCCTTCCCCCAAACCAAACAAGATGTTGCTGGCTGTTGTGTGTAACAACTTCCTGGTGTTCTAAAGGTTTAAATTAGGTCACGTAGGAAGCAACTAACTGATCTTCTTTAGCAGTTACATTTTGAGTTATGATTTCTCAACGACAGTGTGAAATTAGATACCAGTAACTATATGAAATCAGAATGTAGAGATATAAACTGTATATGTAACTGCTAAAATTTGTGCTTTTTATGTAGTTAATTTAAAATCCTCCTTAAAGGATGTCCCTTCAGAAAGCTGAGACCCAGAAATATATTCTTAATAAAGCAAGATAATTTATCTTGCTTTGTTAGGTTGATTGCCTGCAACTTTGAGGTTAAGGGTATAGAGGTATTAAGGAGGTGTTGCATTTACTAATTGAGTTTATTCTTGTGATTGAAATTTGTATTTTGTTGCTTTCTGCTAAAATGACCGTAGTTAGGGCTTGGCTCATGTTGCAGTCTTTGAATTGGATTAAATTCTTACTGTCCATGGATTTTGGCTCTCAGCATTAGTGGATTGGTAATTGATATTCTCAATTTTAATATCCAGTTTTAGCCATATGGCATAGCATATTGTTTTGAGACTCCGATTTAGCAACTGGTTTGATTCTGACAAATGGAAATACGAAATCATATAGTCATATGGTTGAATTACTCTATAAGACAAATCTTCTTAGGACTCTTTCCTCCTCCTCCATCCCCCCCCCCCAAATGCTTACATGACTAATGCCAACATTTCTTGCCATAACATATTAGTGGTTGTGGTAGGGAGACCGTTGATAACCCTGAAAGTGACTTGCTTGTGGTGGTTAGATTCTGTTACTTTGATGGTCAGGATAGGGTGGAGAGCAAGGGTGTTTTCTAACCATAGCCTTAAGTGCAGGCTAAAAACTAGTTTATCATATTGAAAATCTGGTTTTATTTCTTGGAACCAAAGTTGCAAATTAACTTTAAAAAAATTATATATGGATCAGTTTAATGTTGGATCACAATTTAATATCTCCAAAGGGTGTGTGGTGTATCTATGTTCATTTTTCACCTTTCTCAGCTGAAATGTTGTTTCTATTTGCAGTGATCAAAAATATATACACAATCTATACATACTTGAGCTAATTGGTAGTTTAGCAGAACATTAAAAGCTTTTACAAGTTTTGAGCTGAGTGTTAACTGTGTCTTTTTGATTACTTTTGCATGTAATGGTAATGTGAATTACCTTAGAAGGCTTCCCAATTCAAGCATAAATGTTTAAAAGTAGAGTATTATATTTGTATTACAGTGCTGTAAAAATCAAGGCCTTGTTTATTGTGGTCTTAAAGGGGACATAGAGGAAAGGTTAGTCTTGAAGAAAGACAAGCATTTCGATAGGACCATTTGAAAATTTATTGGATTATGAAGGACAGATTTCTATTACCCATTTAAAAAAATGAAATTGGCATTGTGAACCTGAGGTAGCACATGGTGTATCCAATTTTTTTTAATATTTGTATATGTAATTTGACCCTGGTCCTTATGACAATTTTTGAACTGCAGTATTGAAACTGGATTACGCTGATGTGAAAATATTTATATTTTAAGAAGACTCAGCTGGAAGTCTAGTGTGTTAAACTTAAAGGGCACTGGTTGATTTTTTTTTTCTGTGCCTTAAGTTCCTGTGCATTAAAGTCTTAGATGTTTAGCTAAAGGATAACTACATAGCCTACATTTTATAACCTGGGACCATCTTAAGACACACTGCCTATTTGCTATGCATTGTGTATATACTCATTGTTTCCCAGCCATACTGTAATTAAGGCCCTCCTTAATCATTCTTCTCTGTAAATCATGGTAAAATTTCCGGAACTTCATAGAAGCATAAACATGATTGGTGGTGAGACTTCAAAAAAATTTTTCACCGGTCAGTCACAGTAATTTCAAATGCTCTTTTGAACATTGACTTCTGTTTGGTTCTCCAAATCTGAGACTGATTTGGAGCTGCTCTGTAACTTATGAATATTATATGTTCTGGTATTTGCTGTATTAATATATTGGGTTAGTTTAATATGAGAGCATCAGGAAAAAAAACAAGCAGGAAGGTAAAAGAATGGCCATTAAGTCACTTCTCAGCAAATGCTTCAGACTTAAGAGACAAATGCTAGGAGAGGAATAGGCCTGCAAACACAGGAGATCAAAAGAACTAGGGCATGTTTAAAAGCTAATGCTCCCTCAATAGAAGGGGATAAATAGTTGTGCAGGGCAGCCAGGCTGAGACACAACTATCTATCATGGGAGTCTAAAGAAGCTAGCCCTGCTTAGCTTGCCATCACAGCATGATAAGGTAGACATGGATGTATGTTGTTTTCTAATTCTTTTTTGTCTACATGCTCTGTTCCTACTGCGAAATAAATAGTTTGTTTTAAGAAGGTGTTTTGTTGTTTGCCAACAGTTGTATATTCCTGAAGGGAAGAATCACGGGCTCCTGGACTCAGACCTTCTGAGTAAGCACTGTTACACAGGTTATTGCAGCTCAGGGCCTGGTCTAAGGTCATTTCTGTGAACAATTCATCTGTGGCAAGTGGGAGCATGAATCTACTCCAGCTTAACTTGCTGTGGACTAACTGTCCATGTGGATCCTGCTGATGCACGTTAATAGTTTGTTAATGCACTTTAATCTAGTTCTCTCTGACACAGGACTAGATCAAAGCGCATTACCGAACAATTCATGTGGAGCTTGCTGACACATTGACGGTGCTCAGTGTGCTAGTACAGGGTAGATTCACACCCCAGCTTGCCATGAATTAAACGTTTGTGTAGAGAAGCCCAAGAGTGGGAGAACTGTAGAATTCAACTTCAGGATATGTAAAGATGCAAGGCCTAAGACCTGAGGGGGTGTACTCAGAGACCAGAAAGGAGTCAGAGGTGCAGCTAGCTCTGTAACAGAGCAAAAATGACAAGGACAAGATTACCTTCAGTTTGACATTTTCATAGAGAATACTTATAACTTAAAGGGAAAGCCAGTTGCTGAGGATAAGCAGCAGGAGAAAAGAAGGAGAAAAGAAGAAACCATGTCTGACTGTGAAAATCTTAGTCTTGGAGAAACACCGTGCACTGCTCTAGGTAAATTTTTTTAGTATTAAAACTTTGCCTTGTAAAAAGTGCACGTTGTATTTAAATTTTTAGCCTGCAAAATTTCTCTAATTTCTGGTGACTGTGTGAAAAGAAAGCATCTTTGACACGTGCTAAGGATTACTTGAATTCTGGATAGCTGAACAGCATTTTACATGTGTCCTATTGTTGCTGTGAGTAATTCTCATTTGTGCTCCAGCTGTTGTCAGTTGTATTTATGGTTGAATATCTAATGCTACCACATTCCTCTGAGAAAAATTTACTTTGCTTTCCTTCTGAAATCTACTGTGCCATCCACCAGGAATCCTAATTATAAAATCTGGATTGTCCATAATTAGAATGTTTAGTTGTTTGCTTTTATTATAATGGCAGATGCCATAAGGCTGAATACAAATATGAAGGAGCATAATTAAAATATATTGTCATTATCTACAGTTCTTTAAAGAAAGGGGAAAAAATTGTAATAGCAAAATACTCAGTTCTACAAACTCCTTAATGCAGCCTTACAAACTTGTTGTGAGCATTATAGCAGGTAAGGTGCCAAAGTTGCTTGTTCACAGTCATTCAGTAATCAAACATTTACTTGGTCCAGGAAAGTTGAGTGAGTTGAATTTTGAAAGGATGCCATAAGGTAAAGAATCCCAACAAACCAAGGGTGGGTAGGCATCAATAACGTGTAAGTTTTGCCTATTTCTTCTTAACAGTCATGGTTGTGATGTTCCCTTTCATTTTTGCTGTTGTAAACCACTCTATTCATATTCTAAATAATCTTAACTGCTACCTGCTTTTGTAATTATATTCCCCTCTGGATCAAGAAGAATTCATTTTTTCCCTAAAGTCAAATACTTCTATATTTCTCGTCTATTATGTAAACTATGTAAGACATTTTGCTTGTTAGCTGGTTCTAAACTTTCTGCATTTTATGTTCCAAACATCTCTATCGTTGGTGTTCAGTTTGCTTGTTTGTTTATAAGCAAATTCATGTAAATTTCACTTCTGGGGTACCAGCTGCATATTGTTTTGAGGAAATAAGTTGCAACAACTGAGAGCCTTATTGAAATGATGTCTATAAATAGAGGTGCTCTAGAACTTTATCTAAAAGTGTATGGATCTTTACACAGGTATTTACTGTGGATGGGTTTTTTTGTGCTTTGTGGGAAGCTCAGGCAGATTACTAACAGATTTTTTTGACAGAAGAATATACAGTTGTTCACTTTAAAATTACAGGGTAGATGCTTTAGAGCCTGAATTTAAATGACCAATAGTAATGGTTGGCACATTCTTGGGACAACTTGAATTTGTCATTTGAATGCCTGTGGCAACACTGATTATCCCAGTCATTTTTTTTACCAGGGGAAAATATGTAGCTGTTTTAATATAGGTTATCTTATGCTTTTGAACTACATGGTATTCTGCAAGAATTAATGTTTAAATATATTGTCGTTAAAGCTTTAAAAAAATCTAATGGCAGACAAGAACATTGATCAGTTTGAAGATTAACTATGGCTATATCATGCCTCTTGTTTCCCTGTTTATGTATGTATTATGAAATGCTGTGATATTTTGTTGCAAGCTTTCTTTTGTAGACTTATGCCATAAATTCTGTTTTAACCTCAGTAGAATAAACTATATTGACAGGCTCATGATGAATTCTTTCCCTTTTCCTTGTCCCCTGTGTACAATTTTTTAGAATTGTTGGGCTGACCATTCGTAGTCTGAGCTAATGAGGTTCGATATATGGAATGTTTGGTGCAAAATATTGTGCTGTATTTACAGTTGACTTTTGCTGTATTTAAAATTCATCAACATAAGCATCAAGTTTGTCACGCTGAAGTTTATGATGGTATCATATAAATTAATCTTCCAGCTCTGGTCATAATAAATAAAATAGTAAAATGTATCAAAGTAGGCATTTGTACGCTGTAAGAATTTAAAAAGAAATCTAATTCTCATAGCTAATTTTAAATTGTAGAAATTCCCATTAGATGTATGTCCTAGAAGACTCTCTTGTCAAAGTGATCTGACAAAAAATGGGGCTTGTTACTTTCCATAGGTCTGACCAAATAAGTCAGACAAATGGGGGCAAGGATTCCTGTTGTGACTGTATCCTGCTGAAATCACCAAGACTCCAAATCAGATTATAATATGTCAGGCAAGGAAGTAAAAGTTCCTGTACTTTATTAAACTATTAGAAAGGATAAGCATATGTTGCATTGGTGATAATCCTGTAACACACTCTTCATAAGGTAATGAATATTAGGGGTGCTGAAGATCTTAGTGGATAGAGACCACTGTCTGTTACGCGAATGTGTTGTCTGTACAAAGATCACCAACATCTTGTTTGATGTTTATAGCAATTTAATTTATGCTGCAAGTTACAAAGTCCTGAATTTTCATAAGCATTGGCTGACACACTGCTTGGCAATGAGTATGCACCTCTTCTGTTCCTGATAACTTGTTTATTGTTATGATGGCTCCCTTTGCTATTTAAAACCAGATAAGAAATATTTCTTGGACTTGTAGCTGAATGCCCCATAAATCCAGTGTTCTAATTTTTAAATGGATTTAGTTATTTTCATAAATTTAATAAGCTGGAGCCATACACTAGAGTCAAAGTATTGCTGACCCCAGAACATGTGTTGATAGTCAATGAAAGTAGTATGACAGAAGGCAGAAACTGCAGTCATTTCAGCTTTTATCTACGCTTTCGTACTATTTGGATGCAGATATTGAAAGACTGGGTGTCTTGTTCCCTGGACCTTAAGCTGAGTTCATCAGGCTCAAAAGCATAACTTCGATGACTAGAGAAGTCTTGTAGGTTGGTCCTTACTTGCACTTTAAACTTTCTCAATGATTTAAAAAAATCCTTAGCAGTTCATATTTATTTTTTTCTGTGGGAGTTCCCTTGCCTAGCACACTCTCAGAAGCCCTTTTAGTCTAATGCTGCTGCTGACATCATAAGCAGTTCCTCTTTTCACTTTCAAGAGGAGCTCCAGTGGCCCAGTAAGTATTTCAAAATATGACATTTATTTTTCTGCCACCTCTTCATTGCATATATGATTTTAGCAGCCAATATATCATGAACCTCTAATTAGAATACCGCTTTATACTAATTTGAAGTAGTTGTAATTGAGTATGGCGATATGGGAAAATAAGATTGTATTTAAGAATCGCTGTGTTTTGAAGTTTGAGATAGTATTACTTGTCAGGGCTAGAAACAAATTGTGTATCTTTAGAATGAGACGAATTTATACTCAGCACTCTTGGATTCACAAGTTTTGGACCTTGAAGCTTGCTGGTTTTGCAGAATAGGCACTGAGCAGGGTTTTAATGCAGAAAGGTCCGGTCCAGTCCAGTGTGCAGAACATAAGTGTGCTTAGCTTGTCAATTCCATGTCTTGTACAGTACCAATCCCACTGTTGCTGCTTAACAAATAGAAAATGTAAATAGCACAGTTAGGACATTTTCAGAGATTAGCAACTGAGCAGAACAATTAAATTACTTCAAACATGTTGATCAGCTTTTTTGATAAAAAAATATCCAGTTAATGTCCGTAAATAAGCTTCCAGTTGTGTTCTACAATAATTCTTTCATATTTCGAATGCTTCTGACAACTATTATGGGAGAATCGGGACTTCATGGATAATCAAACGACAATCGCTGCAGCTACAGCAGGTTTTGTTAGACAAGTTATTAGCTCTTTGTAGAAAAAGTTTGAATTAGTTAGAAGCTGCATAAAATTGTTAGAAAGTCAAGTCTTTTTGCTAAGACGTTGGGTTAAAAATTCTATTAGTTTATTTTAAAATGTTATTACCTGTGTCATCGTCATAGTATAAATGGAGAAAAATAAAATGTACTCAAATATTTAAAAATCTAATTTATCTTTCACTCAGTTTGAACAATGAAGCTAGACTCGTCAATTTCACTTTCCTTTCATAGTCAGTTTACTTTCTAATTCTCAGCAAAACATTGTACTTGGATTTCCAGCATGTAGGGAAATGCTTTATTCCTTAATATATATACATTTGTTAATACAAACACATTTGTTGGTAGCAGGAGGAAATCCAAAAACACTTTTTTTTTTTTTTTTTTTTAATAGAACCGAAATATATAGGGCTTTTAGACCCAGGTATTGTAGTTTGTAGATGTGGCTACTTGAGTGTTCTCTAACCTGCTATTGCTTCTTAGTTTTGTATACATAAGATTTAATCATAAGGTTTTTTGATGCAATTTTGTAATATTTTCCTCAAATTCTCCACTTTCTGTCATTGAATAGAATATCCTAAGAAAATGTATAGTTTTGTTATTTTAAGCTGTGTAAATTCCTTGACAATGGGGAAGATGTGTCAAGCCACATTTCAAGTTTTGTGACAAAGCATCCTGGCAAATCTCCAGATAGAAGAAGATGGCCTGCATATAATACAGTGTGACCTTTTAATGTTTCTATTCACTTGCAACCTCTTTTTTCACAAAGATAAATATGAACTCATATACTAAGCCAGGTCTTGAATTTCCGTGATGCCTGTTAGCCTGAGGACTAAGTCTACAATCTAGAGTGAAAAATGGCATGTCTCCAGGTTGGGTCTTGAAACCATGCCCCCTTACAGTTTAAAGGAATATGTGCTGGCTGTCTTGTACTGTAAGTAATTAGGAAGTTATTTGAAAATATATTCTATTTACTGTATTTTTTTTAAACCTATTTGTATTACAATAGCACTTAGAGGCTGCAACAGAATTTGGAATTCCATTGTACAAATACAGAGCAAGAGTCTATGGAAGAGTTGGCAGATGAACACCGATCTCTTGTTTCCTAGTCCTTTAACAATTTACCCTGTTGTTCTGTTAGACCATCTTTCTTTTCCTGGCTTCACTGTACACTTTCTCTTTTCCCTAAAATAAATCTGACTTTTTTTTCCCTGTGATGTTCTCATTGTTGGTTTCTTTTCTTATTTCTCTCTTCTTCCTCCTCCCCTTATTTTTTCCTCTCTACATTGCATTCAATGCTTCTGTGTCTTCTGTGTTCTCTTTTCCCACTCTTTCCTAGACACACATTACCTAGAGGAATAAACCTGTTAACCAAAGATTGATACCAAAAATGAGGCTAGGATAGGGGGCGCTGTCCAAGAGGGTCAATACCCAGGTGAGAAACTGAGGCTCCCCACTTTCCAGCTGTTGCAACTTCTAATATGGTGTTGTCCCTAGATTCTACTCAGTGGTTCTATCTTTTGTAGCAGCCTATGACTGGAAGGCATCAGATAAACTTTGAACACCACCCTTCAGCCCCACTCCCCCAAACCCACTGGCTGCTGAGAGAAGAAGCATTGTGTGTTCCCAAACACGCCCACCTCCCATAATTAAGTGCCTTGGAAGTCTCTACTACTCTACCCTTCCTAAGCCTCCTCTTCAGTCCTTGGTACCACTGCTTACAAGGATGGAAGTTATAATTTTGGGATATGGACACCTGTCCACAGAGATTTGTACTGAGACCTATACATTTCACATAGGGGTTACTGAACTGCCTTTAGGATGGCTATAACTTTTGGTGACTATCAGTTTGAACTGGATATGAAATAGTGGCCTATAGGTAAAAAAGCTCTGTTTCCATTGCCATGCTCCTGAGCTCTGATGTAGCTTTTTATTGACTTTGCAGGACAAAATGTAATGATAACTAGGAGACTACAAGCAATCAGGGTGTATGAACTGACATAATAAAAGCTGATGGAAATGAGAACTTTTTGTGCATGTATGCTTACCGAGGACTATGACATTAGAAGAGTTACAGAACAAGTGTGCTGCTTAGAATGTAGAAGGTTATTTATAAAATTGGAAAAATCATGTCAGATTTAAATCCCTGTTGAGGATCATTATTTAGTGGGTACATCTAAAAATGTTAGCTTTGGTGTCCAGCGTGAATATTTGTCTTCATAGAACTAATAAATAGTAAATCAGTATATATCAATAGGAATGGTTTAAATCTTAGTGTCCTTCTTTTTCTGTTAAGACTGGTATACAGCTTAATTGTTTGGGCTTCTGAATTTTTACATTTCAATCACTGACATCTTCAAATATGCTAGTAATTTTTAAAAAATAAGAATAAGTTTGTCTATTCAAGTCTTTGCACAAAAGGTATTTGGAGGGGTTAAAATTTCTCTTCCTAGTCCCTATATTCAGTAAGGATGGGTGGGAGAGCAAGGGTAGGAGATGTTCAAGTCAGTTGAACAAGCTACAGCTACCATATTAGTGTATAGCCAAGACTGAGCAGTAAGTATGCTGGATGGAAGGCAGTTCAGTCCTTTGTTCAATCCTTTGCTATGTTGGAGTCCTTCTCAGTATGTCTTAAGGCTGTAATACTGCAAGGGGATCATCTTGCATAGTCTATTAAAGTCAGTCAGTGGTAAGAATCTACATGGCCAAAGTGATTTGCGGGATCAGGCCCTAATATTACAAGGTTTTTGAAGCAGGGAATTTGCCTTTATCAGTATAGGAAAGCATAATGTTTATCTATGATGGAATATAAGTAACCAAACTAATTTTCAATACAGCTTGTATTCCTTTACAGCACTAAGGCCCCAGTCCAGCAAGACATTTAAGTGTGAATAGTTCTGCTGAAGTCAGTGACACTAATCACATGCTTAACTTTAAACATGTGCTTAAATGCCTTGCTGGATAAGAGCTGGTGGCCAGAACACTTTTTCCACTAATTCTGCACATGGAAAATATGCCTAGATGTTTTTTAGGCACAGTTGTTAAGATTCACACTACTTGAGAGAAGAGTTTAAGAACTCTTTGCTTAGGTTGACCATTTCTCATATTTTTGGATTGTTAGAATCTTAATGTGTGAATTAATTATCACTGCCAAAAGTACCATTGTAGAAGTTAATAAAGTTTAATTGGCTGCCTTGGTATACCTTAGAGAGACAAGGTGGGTGAGGTAGTATCTTTTATTGGACTAGTTTCTGTTGGTGAGAGAGACAAACTTTCGAGCTTACACAGAACTCTTCTTAAGCTTTTCCACCTTAAGGCTGTTTCTACACGGCAGACCTTATAATGGCACAGCTGTACTGATGCAGCTGAGACACTGTACGATCTCCCGTGTAGCTGCTCTATGCCATCAGGAGAGAGCTATCCCATTGGCATAATTAAACCTACTACCGCTTATTAGAAGTGGTATGTCAACAGGAGTGAGTCTCCCACCGACATAGCGCTGTCCACCCCTGCACTTACGTCTGTGAAATTTGTTTGGTTAGAGGTATGTGTGCTGTTTTTTTTTTTCACACCCCTGACTGACAAAAGTGCATGTGTAGACATAGCCTAAGTGATGTGGTGAGAACAGGAGCAATAAAAGATCCGTGTCAGCTTCACTCAATGTCCTGATTAACAGGCATGTATTTGTAAAGGGAAAAGGATTACTATGCTAGTTTAGATATAGTATACACAGCAAATTAAAATATCTAAAGTAAATTGTAAAATCTTAATTTTTAATTTTATATTTTGAGACTAAGTATTTACCATATATACGTGTTCATTAGTCCGTTCGTTTATAAGCCGACCCGCCCCCAAAATGGATAGGTAAAAATAGCAAATACTGTATGACCCTTTTATAAACCGACCCTATATTTCAGGGTTGGAAAACTGTGGCTCCCGGCCTGTCAGAGTAAACCGCTGGCAGTTTGGGACATTTTGTTTACCTGAAGCGTCTGCAGGCATGGAGCCCCTCAGCTCCCTGTGGCTGCAGTTCACAGTTCCCAGCCAATGGGAACTGTGGGAAGTGGTGTGTGAACCGCAGCCACAGGAGCTGAGGGGCTCTATGCCTGCAGACATTCCAGGTAAACAAAACAACAATGTATTAGATATTCAATTCAATGATTCCATAGAGTTTTAAATGATCAAATTTTGGTGTAGACCCATTTATAAGCCAACCCCCACTCTTTGATGCATCGCTTTTTAACCAAAATATTTGGCTTATGAACAAGTATATACAGTAATTAGCACAGTGTACAGAATAGACAGTGATCATTTAAAAGAAATAAAACTAAATTTTGCTATTGTTTTTTTTTTTTTGTGAACATTGATGGATTGCATGCTGGGTGAGTCTTTATACTCTAGATTTAAATATAAATTAATTTTTCATGTTGTTAATGTTCTTATTTTTGACTACCAATACCTGTGTTTAAACAAGGTATTGTTCCAACACAACCACTCTTCTCCAATTTAATCCCATCATGAAGGTCCTAATACTCATATTTGGTGTCACTTCCAGTGCAGTGGTAGTGTCATCAACAGCATGATTTATGATTTTATCAAGGTCAAGCAGCAGGGAAAAGCTTTTTTGTTTAGGGACAAGTGCATTATTGTGCTCAAAGCTCAAATTGATTTTTCACAGGCCAAAAACTAACCAAATAGCTCATTGGTTTGGTTTTTTCCTGCAAGGAATCTTCAGAGTGAGTTCTTTGTTTCTCAAAGCATGTGGCCCAATACTTCATCTGGTTTTTAAGGAATGAAGCTTGAAATTAATTGAGCTTCAGGGAGCGTGTCTCAGCCCACATGGAGTGATAGTAGCAGTGGATATATGTGCATGGAAAAAGTAGATACAACTAAAAATAGCATGTGCCCAAAGAAGGAAATGGGGCATTCAGTTCTTATTGTTTGGCTTTCTCATCCTGTTCTTAAAAAAATTGGAATTAATAGTAGTAACAGATGTAAAAATGTTTTACTTGTGTCCACAGAATAATTCTGAACTTTAAGGACTAAGAAGATGGATTTGTGTATTCAGATAATTAAGGCCCCGTACACTGCACATTCGAAGGTATTGTAAGGGACCAAAAGTGAGATTTGGGGATGACTATTGCAGGAGGGGAGCACAGCTGATATGACCAAGTTGCTAGGAGCCCCCCTTCATGAGCATTGCAAGTCTGGCGTTCTGGAGGGAGCAGAGGCTTCTCTGGATGGCACTTGTTCCCTTGAAATCCTGTGGATTATATGACACAAAACCCTGAAGTATCAAAGCTTCTTCCCTCCTCAGTGGGACTAGTAGCAGACAGGAACCAGTGGTAGAGAGGCCACATTCAGAGCTTGTTCCGTGGAAAGGCAGCCTCTTCATGATGCCTTGATATGATTGCAAGCCCACGCCTTGCATCACTTTTGTGTCAGCTAGCATTCCTCCACCCCATGAGGCAGCAACGCTGGGCTTTCTATACGGTGAAATGCACAGCACTTTTTTACCCTTCTAAATATTTTTCCACAGCAGAGGATGATATGAACCATAACTTGAGTTTAAAATGTCAGATATGAAATTGCTATTTTGCAGCTGCAGTATTTTGAACTCTTAAGGGATGTTAGTTTTGATACTTTCTGATAGTGCTATTAAGATTAAGTAATGCTTACTTTGGAAAGTAAAGTTTTGGTCATGAGGAATAATAGTCAAGTTCTTTCTATGTGGTTAATCATACTTTTTGCCTGCACAGGTTGTTCTTGCAGGCCTCTAGGCTGAAACAGCAATTCTTTCTCTGTGTGTAGCCTGAGGCCTTAGCTACACCAGACATTTTTAGGAAATAAATGTTAGTGTTCCTGGCATGAAGCTGCTCTAAGGAATGCATGTCTCAGGTGATGAATGACTTACTGCCGTGTGATCCTTACCTACTCAGGGGTCATATCTATACTACAGTGGCACAGTTATGGTGCTGTAGCTGGGCCATTGTAGTGCTGTAGTGCAGACACTTCCTACCTTGCTGCAAGGGTTTTTTCGTCAATGTTAGGTAATCCACCTCTCCAAGAGGTGGTAGCTATGGCCACAGAAAAATTGTTCTGTGGACCTAGCTGGGTCTACGCTGAGGGTTAGTCGTCCTACCTGTGGGACTAAATTTTTCACAGCCTTGCGCTATGTAACTAGGTTGATCTAATTTTTAAGAGTAGACCAGGCCTCAGAGCACACTTAGACAATATGGTGATTTTTAAAACAAAAACAAATAGGACCCTGTCTAGTATTTCCATCTCCTGCTGCCACCTGCAGAGTTGCACTAGTGTTAACAGCTGTAGGGAAATCAAAGTTCAGTTTGGCACAGCCAGGGATAATGCTATGCTTTTTGTGCATATATTTGATATAGCTGCATGAGCATCTTGTTGCATGAGTCATCTTTTCTCTCATTTTGTTATTCCAAGTAAAAAAATTTTTTCTTCTTAGCCCTGGTCTACACTGGGGGTGATCGACCTAAGTTATGCAACTTCAGCTACATAATAACTTAGCTGAAGTCGATGTACTTAGATTGACTTACTGTGGTGTCTTCACCGTGGCAAGTCAACTGCTGCTGCTCCCTCGTCAACTCTGTCTGCACCTTTTGCGGAGCTGGAATACAGGAGTCAACAGGAGAGTGCTCGGGGATTGATTTATCGCGTCTAGTGATCCCTGCTGGATCAGTCACTGCCCTTCCATCCGACGGGTAGTGAAGACATACCGTTAGGTGGCATGTCCATTGCTGGAAGTTTGTAACTGAGGTAGCGCATTCTGTATGGTCCTCTGCTAATCTCTTTGTGGATGAATAGTCGCTTTGATCCACCCATATAAAAATTTTTGTCCTCAGATACGCATGCTGTAGAAACTCTTTCTCCGTTTTGTGTGATCCTTGATTATGAACTCATTGAGGAAGGAACTCGTATTTTCTGTGCTGTATAACAGCAAACACTGATAATGCTTAACATTAATACATTTTTATTCTAAATCTTCCTAAATTCTTGTATTCCTTCTCTTCTGCAGTTCCTTTCACCCCACCTGGTATTCTGCTTTATGTTCCTGTAACGGCAATTATAAGTACTATAGGAAATGCTGGCTTCAGTAGGCTGTTAGTACTAATGGACCAGAAGTGAAAATTGACTTGATGGATCATCAGAGCAGAAAAAAGGGTAGTAGCTTGCTTCTTTAAAGTACCATTGCCTTTTGCGTCTGAAATGTCAGGTCATCTTTGCAATGAGTGTGACAATAAGAGGGAGTTGAATTTTAATTAAAGTGTAGTATCTCAAAAAAATAAGAATACCAAAGTTTGTCTTTAACAAATTACCTTTACACTGATTTGTGCAAGGTGAGGATGCAATAAACTTTCCATACAAATTTGAACTTTGCTGAAGAATGAATCAATTTAAATATTCTGATATAGCTGTTATATTCATTTGTGTTGTACCTCAGTATTGAAGGCATCTCTTATTAGATCACAATGGTTGCTATACATACTATATTTACAGGATGAAATTATGGTATGGCATATCTTTAATTTTCTGCTTCTTGCTAGTTTGTCCTATGATACTGTTGTAAAAAATCTATATAGGTTTGCTTTATTTGGAGTATATTATTGTGAAGGGTTAAAATAAGTAATTTCTTTGCTACTTGACCGCACTTAGACAGAGAATTGCTTATCAGTTCAGAGAAGATTATGAAGCATGAGAAGTGATAACATTTCCAGAATTTGGTAAGCAAGGGCATGAAAATCCTTTTTTCTTAATGAAACCTCAAGAAAATTGCAGATTACCTGTCTTTCAAGATTGATGTACTAGATGACTTGAGCATACCCTACTTCATTATCTGATATTCACAGTTCTGATGATGAACACTTATTCTAAAAAGCCACTTAAAAACCTGTGGCAAAGAGAAAAATAAACTTGATCACTCCAATTTTTCTTATAGTTAAATTGGCATTGTGTAAACAATCATTACTTTTATAAAAATTGTATTTGCAACACTGAATGAGGTTCATTAGGTTGGTGATCTCATTCTTTCATGATTCATTGAACGCTATTAGCCTAGTTGGGGAAACTACCGTAATATCTGAACAGAGAACCTTGAAGGTGTTTAATATTTAAAAATCAAGTGGGATTGTTGCATCTGAGTCGTGTCATTTTAAAGATGTCTAGGAATCTTTGCAAAAACAAAATGTCCATACTTTAATTTGAATAAGCCTCATTCATGCAAGCCAGCATGATAGTCAATTGAGGCTTAGTAGAAGCCCTTCACTAGAACAATATGAACATTGCAGGTCAAGAATAAATAGGGTGACTAGACAGCAAATATGAAAAATCAGGACAGGGGATGGGGGGTAATAAGATCCAAACATCGGGACTGTCCCTATAAAACCAGGACATCTGGTCACCCTAGGAATAAACTGTGCTGGCTGAACTGTGTGTGAGGAAACAATACTTTGTCCACAGTAAGCTTGGCTCCACCCACTTTCACTACAGCAAAATCAATTCACATTTAAGAGGGATAAAAAAATGTTCATACTCATTCCATAAATTATCAGTACATCAAAGAGTGAAATAGTTTCCCTGAAGCTAGTTCTCTTATGGAATTGGTGCTCTTATGTGTGATGTTTGAGAGGCAGTTAAAAAGTGGCCAGTCTCTAGTGCTCAGGATCCACATATCCACCAAAAAGTTCTCGCTCTACATCTTGGGAAGCTGCCATATATGAGCAGCTAATCTTAACTTTTGCTTTCTTATTCAGTGAGAATCTGATTGGAGGGAAGTATCTCTGCAAGTACTTCCACAGATGTCATGTTTCACACCAGTTCTCAGATCGATCATGGTTCTGTGCTTCCCTTTTTACTTTCCAGAAACAAAGAACAGATTAGTTTTGTCAGTCATTCTTGAGTGACAAGATTTAATGTCTTTAAACAGAACGGTGTGATTTCTGTCTCTGGGTAGCTTCTCGATTCCTGTCTGTTCTATAGCGCATATAAAAGGAAAAACTTCATATACTCTTGCAGTTTTTTTTGCTCCCCTATTAATTGGCTTTTACCTCCTTCAGTGGGCAGTTTTTGGAGCTTTCAGCTCTTCAAGGGATAGATTTTTCTCTCCATCAGCAACAGCTCCATTATTACACAGAGAGGATTAAAATAGCAGCAGTCAGTCAAAAAGGAATTGAAATAGATGTTATAGCTAGGCTATATTGATAAGACTAGGAGGACCCTACAGAAGAGTCAGGATCTCAGACCTTGATCAGACTGTCTCTGAACATGGAATTGAAAAGCCATCTTTGAAATGAGATTTCTGAAGAAGTAAATGTCCTGGGATATGAGTTTAGTTTAATCAGAATAGTTTTAGAACGGTTGTCTATGTAAACGTGTTAAATCAGCACACACATTACCCACATTGTCTAAAAACAGCAGATATATTAAAGGCATCACCAACTTTCCATCCCAAGTAGGTTCTTTTTCCTTTTTTTTTCCCCCTCCCTTCTTTTCTGACACTAGCCTCCGTGAGTTTAGTCTCCCTGTACTTCTCAATAAGCAGCATTATGATTACAGGAACATCCATAGAGAGTATTGACTTAAAGGCCCTGAGCTATTGAGAAGAAAAGCTTTATTTTCCATCTGAATCATCCTCAAAATGTAACTGCCTGAAGGCATTAAAGTTGTACTCTATGCTAGCAATAGCTTTGTATGCAAAGAGAGCATGCTGTCCAACAGAAGTGATCTCCTGGGCTGGAACTTCATCTTGTGTGTTTTTGACTGTGTTCACATAGTTAGCTACACTTGCAGCTATCAGCTGATGCAGCTTTTATTGTGGCTTCAGAAAATGCATCAATAGGACCATTCTGTCTGGAGAATGGTTATTCAAATCACTGCTGAAGTAGTCAGCAAAGACTGGATGATATATTCCCTTTGGTGTTAGTCAACTTAATTATATCATGGGGTCAATATGAGGCAAGAGTAGCAAGAGTCTCTGAATCTGTTCTTTCTCTCAAGAACTGTGTAAGTTGATTGCAACACATCTAGCTTCTGCTACCATTGGAAGTTTGTACGCTTTTCAATGTAGAATATAGTTTGGGTGAGATCTTATCTTATTTTTTTGCTTTTCAGTAATGTAGAACTTTTTTTTTTTTTTTTTTGTAGTATAATTTGGCTTGGTGCATAGGGTTCTAGTATTGGTCAAATTAGTTTTATGTCACTAAAGGAACAAAGTGCATCAAATACAACGTTCTCTTGAAGATCACTTTTACAGCCTCCTCAGTAAAAAAACAATAGCACTTTCACAAAACAGTCAGCCTGTATTCTTCATTTCACTGGTTTAATGTGCTCAGTATTAGAGGCAGTCACGTAAGGAAGGATATAAAGACTATGGTAGCAGCATGACTCTGTGTAAATTCTAATTCATTGAATTGTCTAATGGAGAGCACATAGTGTAAGAAGGGCTCTGTATTTCACTAGCCTAGCAAAGATGTGTATTAATGCTAAATGTACAATACATTTCAAAATGGTTGAAGTAGGTGTTTAAATGTGTTGAAGCAACTTTTTGCTAGAAATACATTTTATCTTTGAAAACTGGTTAGAAGGGAAATATTAAATTTTTACTGTAGGTATTTGCTAGGTTATGATTGTCATTGGTTGCTCTCTCACAGCTGGAATTAGTTGTCAATTGCTTGGATCAACAACACAGACTTCTTCCACTTCTTTGATTTTTAATGCATATTTTTTTTTGTTTTTAGAAGAAAATATGCTGCTGTTGGAATTTCCTTTCTTTAAGCTCTCCAAAACCATTAACTCATTGATTCAGCTGATCTAGTAATGAGAGAACATAAATTCTAAACATGTTGTCTCCATACTTCGTTTACTAAAAATGAAAATTGCTTCTAATCTTCACTTTGCATAGTTGTCAAACAACCATGTATATCTGCATGTTCTTGCAGATATTTTATTATACACCCCAGTTAAACCTTGTTTCATTATATGGTAATGATGTGTCCTTTACAAGTTTACTTCCCTCCCTTCCCCCCGCCCCACCATTGCAGTCTTACAGTTTTCAGTCCCCAGTGTGTATTTTTTGTCATTATCCCAGGTTTCCTAGTGGCTCAGCATTTTTTGTTTTCTTTTAAATGTGCTTCAAGCAGTATTGAAGCTAAGGATCTTTTATTATGATTATAGAGAAAAAACCCTGTGAAATGGAGCAATTTTCTTTGCATCCATTGAAAATTGGACCAGAGTTGTTATGGCCAAAATTGGTTCTTCCAGTCTTGACAAGGAATTACTAAGTGAACTGTTGTGTGGTGGTGTCTGGACAAACTGCTACAAGTTCAGTTGGTTCAGACCGGTTGAATCTGAGGGTGCAACCAATGCGTTTTTTACCTGGAAATGTGGATGCTAGATTTCATGTAAGGAGGTTAGATTTCCTCTTAATCAAGTATGGTTAGATTTCTTTGCTCGCGTTACTTATCACTTCAGCTATGATCTGTTTGTTGTGTTGGAGTTTTAGTATAACTCCCTTGCTATCCTAAGGAAAAGGATTCTTTTTAAAAGTATTTTTGGTGTGATTGTTAATTGTGAGAAATGTAGACCTACATTTTTTTTTGGAGCTGGGAGACGCAATTGCAGTTTAAGAAAACAGGTTAATCATGAGCAGCAGTACAAACTGCCACTTCACCCATCTTCCCCTTGACACTGGTGTGCTTCTACCCTGACCTGGAGATGGTCAGCTCCAAGAATGAGAAGGAGGTATTGTGTCTAGTCACCTAAAAACCTTCCTCACAGAGGTCTCTTCTCAACAGTGGTAATCTACTTACTACTTTTCCAGGATCTATTTCTGCATGTATCTGCTATGAAGTTAGGTTTCTCCTAAAGAGGAATTGATATGTTCAGAAACGTTATTCATTCTTCATGTGTGTTTGAAATTGCAGTGTGTCAGCTAGATACATTAGTGTAGAATGCTGAGTATTTTACATATAACTTCCATATAAAACCTTTAATTTCTAGTGCGGTTTTGCTTTTAACAGTTGGGGATTTCTTGTTTTGGTAACTGCATAAAGAAATTCCAGCTCTGAAATACTTTAAACCCTTTTATTTGTCTAAAATGATAGTGTAATATAACTTGCTTAACAAAATAACAGCCTTTGCATTCCATATGTACAGCTAGCGTTGCTATATGTTAGAACTTATGTAGAATAGATCCAAAATACGCTATTTTACAGCTGTGTTCCATCCGCTCTTAAGACTTCTCAAATATTTTTTCTCTTTTGAAAAGTAAATCTTTATATTGATCTCAAGTAATCTTGGAAATCTAAAGAAAAACCAAGACACACTACTCTCTGGTTTTGCTAAGATGAAAATATATATATATATATGTGTAACAAAGACCTAAAAAGCTAACTTCGATGCAGTATGTAATTGTGTGCAGCTTTAGGGTGTGGCTTTTTTTCATTCTGATTCCTTTCCAGTTTCCATTAGTAAGCATGAACATTTTCTTTCTCTGTTTCATGCAGGCTTCCCCAAGCTTATGAAAAAGGTAGGGAGAAAATTTTATTGTGAACAAGGAACTTTAACTTTTTAGAGATTTTTTTTAAAAAAGATACGTAATAAAAAGAAATATTAGTAAAAGACTAGACAATTCTCCTATTATGGTAATTTTGCCCAATGGAGAGAGAGATGATGATGGTGATCAAGTCTCTTTGAGATAGCAGTAGTAATGCTTTTTTGAGTAAGAATTTTAACACTATAGGAGCCATATGAATTTAATTTTATAAGTGGACTAAATTTAGTCATTGGCTTTTTAATATTTACATCCAGGTTTGTGCTGACAAACTGGATTTCTAAGATTGGCAATGTGCACAGTTACGAGATACAATTACAAATGTTGGGAAGCAGTTAAGGAAGCAACCATATTAATATTACTTATATAAGTATATAGTATATTTATATACTTTTTAAAAACAGTATTGATGCAACAATTAGGTGATAATTAAAATAGGTGAGGAAATGCAAAAGGTGTTAATCCCAAGTGTTTTGGCAGTACTGGGGGCCACCCAGGTCTTTGGGGGCAGCTTGGTGTCGCTGTTGCTAGTGACAATGGAATGTGATGGGTGTTTTGGAAGAGAGCAGGTCCTCATGAGTGCCTCAGCAGAAGATTTTATGCACCATCCCGTGACAGATATTCCATTATGGGGGGTGGGAGAGGTAAAAAAATGCTCGCTAATCCTAATTTTCCAAAACTGCCCTTCTGCACCAGTCTAATCAGAGACAAGATAAAGAGTTAATTAAGCTTTCTGGGTGCTAGGGAATATTGGGAATGAAGGAGAGCAAAATTGGGATTCATACTCCCAACTAGTTTGTACTACTATGTAAACCTAATTTAATTAGCCAGTGCATTCTAGTAGTTTTGTGCTGCTACAATGTGTGGTAAAGCTGAGAGAGGGCACTGGTGAATATGGATATACAAGTTAAATTTTTTTAAATGATTTGTTTGGCACTTTAACTCTGCTCTGTAGCAACAGCCTTGGGGAACACAAACACTAAAGTGTCATTATCATAATGGAATTGCTGTTGAATGGTGTCACGTGATGTGTTACCCTGAATTTATTGAGTTGTATTCACAACAGTAACTGCATCCTAGTGTAGATTTTGTTGGGGATTGAAACAGTTAAGTCACTTGAGTGAGACCACACCCATGACTTATCTACTACTGTAGTTTCTGTATGTAGAGCCATGTGGTATTGTGGCTGAATGCATCAACTGCAGTAGTGTATTGCACAATGAGATAAATTTACTTTTTAGACACACTCTTAAATTAGTAAAATATGTTCATATTGGAATGATTTTATTTAAATTATGGGCTTTAATACATTTCCTCAAGACAGTGTCTGTATAAGGTCATAAATGATAGATAAAGAAAGGTGGGTGGGTGGCAAGCCAAAGATAAGATAGTTACACAGCAACGTTTCCAATTAAACTACAGCTTAGTGGGTTTATCTGGAGGCTGGGTAAAAGGGGAAATGAATAATATACATCTGAGTTGGTAGTACAGACATAAATACATGCATAATTATCAAACTCTCTACCATTTGCAGTTAAGTGGCCTGTTACAAATTAGTATTGCAGCAGTATGCTCCTGAGATGAGAGAACTTAGACAGAACTCTAGTAGATAAAAATTTGTTGAAGGCTCTGAGTGGATCAGTTCTGTAAGTTCATGTTGTTAAAAAAACAAACAAACAAAAAAAAACAACTTTATTTTCCTGCAGCAGTATCTTCACTTCCTCATAATATAACACTTGTTTAGATAAATATCACCTTAATTTGATGGGCAAACTGTTGCGAATTTTTCACTGCTACTGGAGAATTCTGTAATACAACCACTTTTTGTTCTACTCTCAAATATTTTGTCTAGATGTAATATTTATTACTTAAAGAAAATGAAGAGGAGTGGACTTGTTTGTGTCTTGCTGACAATATTCAGGCACTGATGACTATTCAGTAGCTGCTTAGGAAATGTGCTTTCTATTTTAAATCACGAGAGAACAAGCATTAGGTGGTTGAGGCAGCAGTGAAATAACTTCAATTTAAATGGAAAACAACAATTTTTTTGAAGTTATTCTGTGCTCAGTTGCAATATTACAAACTTCAGATAAATATTTTGTTAGCTCGAATGAATAAACATCCTTAAAGCTTGTCAGGTATTTCAAGAAATAAAAAATTCTGTGCTTAAATTCTTGAGATCAGCCATTATATTTTGATTTGCTTTTATGCTTTAATAGTCACTAAAAAATAAAATATTAAACTAAAGAATTGCCGAAAGCTTTGGGTTCCTTTGCAGCCCAGGTAGGTTATATTTGGGCACAGGTGGAGGTTCTCTGCTCATGCTTTCCAAAAAACTCATCTTAAAGGGGACAGCTCAACCTTTGTACGGGCCTTCGAAGTTAATTGGTGCAGTCCCTATCAGTATAGTACTCGCTGAGTTGAAAATATTTCATATGATTATGCTAGATCAATGGTTCCCGAACTTGTTCCTCCGCTTGTGCAGGGAAAGCCCCTGGTGGGCTGTGTCTATTCGTTTACCTGCCATGTTTGCATGTTTGGCCGATCGCACTCCCAGTGGCCGTGATTTGCTGTTCCAGGCCAATGGGAACTGCTGGAAGCAGCACAGGCCGAGGGACATGCTGGAAGTGGCAGCCAGTAGCTCCCATTGTCCTGGAGCAGCGAACTGCAGACACTGGGAGCAGCGAACCACGGACACTGGGAGCTGTGATCGGCTGAACCTGTGGACGCGGCAGCTAAACAAACCATCCTGGCCTGCCAGGGGCTTTCACCGCACAAGCGGCGGAACAACTTTGGGAACCACTGTGCTAGATGTTAAGTGTTCAGGTGTGGACTGCTTTTAAAGGCCTCCATCAGGGGTAATTTTAATCCTGATAAAACTCAAATATCAGTCTTTGGGAGGTAGCCAGTGTACATATAAAACAACCTTAGGAAGGAGTGGTTTGTATTCAGACAAACACACGGCATGTTTGGCTCCTAAATCCTGTGTGTGTGTTTATACTGCTGTGTCAGGAGGGAGGAGGGTGTAAGCAGAATTAGAGAAGCACCTGTTCACACATCTGATGGTTTATAAGAGTGTTCAGTATATCATTGGAGTCAGTTTTTTAAAACTCTTTTTAATACAATTTTTAAAGCAAGTTCATTCTATTAATTTTATTTCATTTGAGTATGTAAAGATTTGGGGTAATGTGGAAAATGACAGAAATCTAAAAGCATTCTTCAAAATATCTTTCCCCAAGGAAAGAGATGGGGGGAGGGAGAGGAGAATCTCTAAGGAAAAGACCAAGACTTATATTTAATGGATACCTCAATATTGATGTCTTTCTAGTAGACAATCTGGTCAAGCTGTTACCAGTGTAACCAGTCTCTAAATTTTTGAAAAACTGGGAAACAAAACTGGTTTGATATGAGAGAAAGTATTTCAGTTTTCAGTAGAGAGGTTTTATCTCTGAAACTGCCACTTTTGTATTTTTCCATCCTCTCAGAAGCAGTGTATTTGTTCTTAGTCCCAGCTTTTCCATCTCCTTTCCTGGAGGTGAAAGACTTGAGTATTTTGGGACATTACTTCCACCATGCTCTGCTCTGTTGGCTGTCATCCAGCCATCTTGGTGCAATGATCTAACTGCCTAAACCTTGTTCAACACATTCTCCTTCTATGGTTTTATTTCCTTTCTCCTCTGTTTTTTAAAAACCCATTCCTTTGACTGTGATGATATCTGTAAGTTCTCCGCTTCCCAGAAGTAGAAATGCTTTTTCAAACAGGGGCCTCTGGCAGTTGAATTACAAGAACACCCTCACTGGATCAGTGCCGTGTGGTGATGAAAATGAGTTTGCCTGTAATTCTTAATGTAGCTTTTACAATACTATGTTTTATCTAAAAATGGAATCTTGTGGCACTGCACATCTTTTTTTCTTCATGGTTTGTCTGGTTTGTTTTTAAGTACTAACTGCAGTGTTACATTTAAAATAAATTTTCCAATACCAGGGTTGCTTCCTGTAGCCATCACAGGATATTCATGGAGTATCAGCTCCAAAAATTAAACTAAACTTTTTGCAAAATAGATTTGTATAACTTTGAGTTTCTTATAGTTAATGTGGACCTAGCAAATAACTTAGTTTTTATCCAGAATGTAAGAATGATCTGTGGCTTCTGTCCTGTATTAGGGAAGGTTGGCTCAGGGAACTGCTGGAGTAAGTGGTTTTTTTAATTTGAAAATTAATATTACATATTCTGATGTGCATCATTGTTATAGTTGCACTTCAGTCAGTCAGTTTTAAATGTTCTCACCTAATTTAATGCCAAAAACTAACTGCAGATTAAATCAGTGAGATTTCATCTGTTCAGCTTTTAGGAAGATGTGATCGTAAACAAGCTGATTTCTTTTTAAAATGTGAAATGATTGAATGTGAGACAGAGAAATCTGTATGGAAATATATTTATGCTCTGCTTTTGATAGTCCCTCCTAAATTCTTCATCTTTAAATTAGAGTTTGGATGAGGATGACGCTTAACCTTAGTGTTGATAACCAGAAGTGAGTTCTCTAGCTTATAGTCTATCCACAATTTTTAAATGTGTTTTTTCTGCTTGTATAGTAAACATCTTAAAATGTCAAGTTGTTACAAAATTAGCTTTTTAATCTCAGGTCACTGCACTTCAGTTTGCCTTCCTGCTTTTATACTTAGTATAATCCGCTATTATCCTGACACAGCAGGCTTAAAGATCTACTTTATCTTCATTGACACCCTTGTCCAATGTCTCCCTGCATAGTGAAGACAAGTGATGTTTGAAACATGCAGAGAGCTCTAAAGGAAGGTGGATGTCAATATCACCCACCTGGAGGAAGGCCACTAGTTAGTCTCATATGGTGTTGAAGGTATGCAGTCTTAAAAAACCCCTCAAAACTTCTTTACACAAACAGTTAATACCCTCTAAATGGGGAGTACTGGGGGAAAATTGAAATACTTTGTAACTGTAAATCCTTTTCTTTTCCTCAGTACTACTTCTGGTGATTTTTGAGGTCTTACCTCTTCCTCTTCTTGTAATTTCCAATATTTTGTTAATTAAGACCAATAGTAACAGCCTTGTTTGAGTGCTGATAACAAGCTTTTCTTACTACTTTAATTGTTACTATTAGCAGTGCTTTGGAATTTAAGGGATGATGCACATAATGCTAATGTTGAAAACGATGTTTTAACTTTCACAATGCAGATTTTAGTGGGTGCTTAGGTATTTGTGAACATATTTATTCTTGTGTAAGTGTGACAAAGCTTTCTTTTAAATCTAAATTACATAATCAGAATTGGCTGTCCTCTGCCAATGAAAAAGTTCATGTGTTCTTAGGGTTGCCTGAAATTTGTTCTTAAAGATGAATTTCTCTCGAGTTCTTTTGACCCATTGTGTTAGTCTTAAATTTATTATATCAGGATTCTACAAATTAAGGCCTTGATTTTTAGACTTCATGGGGAACTGTGGGGGAATTAGCCCCTTTGAAAATCAAGCCCTGGTTTTCCTTTTACCTTTGAAGTAACTTGAGTCAATGCAGCACGGGTTGAGAATTTTGACTGAAAGCCAGAATCACCTCTTGCCTTGTTATCCTGCCTCCTGACAATGTCTTTTCTTGTGGCCTGGGCAAGTGGCTTAGGCTGTTTGCTCCAGCTATTCTATCTGTAAAATAGGGTTAACCACCACTTACCTCATAGGGGTGTTGTGAGTATTTATTTTATGCTGTGTCCTTGAAGATGTAATGAATGTTCAGTATCTTATCATAGGTAGTGCTTAATTCTTGTAATGACGTCTATTTAACATGAGAAGCTGCTTTGTCATGTAGTAAATTGATAAAATAGAAGAACCCAATCAACAAGTGATATTGGAAGTGTGGGGGTAGAGGGTTGCAATCAAATACAGTGCTTATACATACACTTGTAATTGCCAACTACCCCATCTGTCCCTTAAACCATCATTCATTAATTAGGGATTTTTAAGCATTTTGGCAAAGGTGAATCTTGAAAGATTTGCAGAAGAGAGTAATGGACTTACCGATCAGTTCAGGGAGGGCATGCCGTGCACATGAAAACCATAGGGATGTTTGTGTGAGAAACTGACAAGCTGACAAAGGCTGATGCCATTGGAGCACAGAAGGGAACACATCAGACAGTGTCTCCTCTGTGTGAAGTTAAGATTATATTTGATAAAATGTAATTTTTAATATTCCTAAAAATTGCTTCAGAAGTGCTGTAAATGACAGAAATTGAAGTTTTATGGCCAGCCTTATTGATCTGTAGATATAGTAGAACCTCAGTTACAAACTGACCAGTCAACCCCACACCTCATTTGGAACCATAAATACGCAATCAGGCAGCACCAGAGATAACGACAAAAAAACCAAAACAGTTCAACTACTAACAAAAATAAAGGGAAAACAGCATATTTGTTCTGCATAGTAAAGTTGCAAAGCAAGTCAATGTTCAGTTGTAAACTTTTGAAAGAATAACCATAATGTTTTTTGTTTGGAGTTACAAACATTTCGGAGTTACGAACAGCCTCGGTTCTTGAGGTGTTCATAACGCTGAGGTTCTACTGTAGTACTTTGCATGGCCACGAGAGACCAGATTTGATCCCACTTTCTTCCCTTGCTGACAGGGAGATGGCTTCATAGGGGGTAGACTCTTAATTCTTCTGCGTGATGGAGAAGAACTTACGTTTTTAGCATTGGCTTATCCCTCACTTTAACATGCTCCACTGGCTGCTTGTGGAGGCAAGTTCTGCCTAATCTTTGACCAAAGAATGTCATATCAGAGCTTTGACGGTGAAGCTCTGTTCAAGCAGGAACTCCTACGTCCTTTCCATAGATACGTGGAAGACACATGAGTCTACATCAGTGTTTTGCAGACTTTGAAAGCTGTCAGATTTTTACTAAACCCTCACCATAATTCCATCATGTAAGGTGTTAAAGACCCATTACCCATCTTAATGCATACATCTTCCTGGCTTCCTCCTCCTTCCCCACCATGGCTAGTACCTAGTATCTCCTTCCCAGTTTTGTGAAACACTGGTGTAGATCTCCATAATATGATTCTTCCTTTCTTTTCTTACACATTTTTGTAAGAGGTGAAATACTTCTCACTGTTGTGGCATTTAAGTTAACACCCACTGAAATAATGGGCTAGTTGACACCTCAAACTGTTACTTGAGGCTTTCTGCAAACTCAGGAAGAGATTGCTGCATTGGTTTCGCTCCTTGTTTTGAAGGTTTTCTCTGCAACCCTAATAGCTTGACTTGACTTTCTTTCTTTTAAAAAAGCAAGGCTGGAGAACAGTTGAGAGAACTGCCTGTGCCTCCATGACACTAGTCTTTCACACACACATCCTACTATAGATGAAGAGTCAAGTAGTGACTTATATGGTTTTTGAAATTGTGTTCATCTCAGGTGTGGATGAATCGTCTCTAAAGCATCATCAATGTATTATTGTTACTCCTGAGGGCATTCTGCGCCCCCCCCCCCCAAATTCTGCACACAATATTTGAAATTTTTGCAAAATTCTGCAAGTTTTATTTGTCAATAAATAAATGAAGAGGCTCCAGCATGGCAGTGGGGAGCACCGGGCACTGGTTCCACAAAGGTGGGAGATCACCCTGTACTCCCCACCCCTGGAACACAGATTCAGTGGTGAGGCTGCACTGACCTTGACATAGCACAAGGCCTGGGCCTGCTTCAAAAACACCCTGGGGCCCTGCTCCTCTGCACCAGGTGTGGGGCAGGCAGCAATAACCAGGCAGGATCCAACTGTGGAGGGGCTTTGTGTGGGGTGAGAAGATTCTGTGGGACAATCTGGGTGCAGGCAGCTCAGTGGAGTGGTGGGGGAGTTGTGGGGGGATGTAGATGCACTGAGGCTGGGGGAAGGAGGGAGAGGGAGAGGTTCCAGGTGTAGGGACAATGGGACTCTGCAGGGGCTTCCAGGTGAAAATGGTTGGGGCTCAGCAGAGGAGTCTGGGTGCTTGAGAAGTGGGGCTTGGTGGGGTGGGGGTCTGGGAGCAGCTAGTTGGGGTCAGTGGCATGGGGGCTCAGAGTGGTGCAGGAGGGTGGGGCTCATCAGGTGGGAGTTTGCAGGGAACTCAGTGGGGGGTGGTCTGGGTGCAGGGGTGGGGGTCTGGCTGTTCAGGGGGCTCCAGATGCATGAATTGAGGTTCGGTGGTGTTTGGGTATGGAAGGCTGGGGGTGTACGGGCTGTGCGGAGTGAGGCTTGGCTTGGGTGACTGGGTATGGGAGGTCCAGGTGGATGGGGGAGCAGCTCCCCCTACAGTGACTCCTCCCCTTGCAGCTGAGGAGCAATGTGGGCAGGAAGCAGAGGAGGATACTGAGCTTCCTGCGGCTGGGGAAGGTTTCTAAGACAGGGCCTGACACAGCCCCAGCCACTCCTTGCAGGGGAAGAGGAAGTTCTATCCTCTCCTGCCTCCAGCCCAACCCGGACTAGCAGCTGATCCCAGCTCAGGGTAGGACCCACTGACTGGGGTGTCCCCAGCCGTGTCATGATTTACCTCTCCACCAGCTGCTCCAGGTGCCTGAAATGATGTACCTGCACAGCTAGGGAGTGGTGCATGACTGCTGTTGCAGCATCCCTTAGCTTCTCTGATGGTCATTGTTCTGCAGGGAAGCAAAGAAATCTGCAGAGGACATGAATTCTGCGCATGCGCAATGACACAGAATTCTCCCAGGAGTAGCTTGTAGTTGTAGTCCAGTCTCAGGAGGCCCTGAGAAATAAGTGAGACTTCTTTCATTTTGGATCACAACTCTTTAAAGGAATGCTCTCAAGTTGATTTTTGTAATGATTGATTGTAAGATAATTGAATATTTAGAAGCATACACCTTAATACGTTCTGAAATTGTTGAAAACCTGAAATATTATGGCTCTTCCCTTTTTGCTTAGAACATCTCTTGTGTGGATCTTAAAGCTTCACCAACTAATTCACTCAGTCTGATTCCTGCTCTTCTACCCTTTCTTTCTGTATATAGCTACAGCTTGCTTCCTGTTCCATATCAGCTCTATTGTTGATATTGGTAAATGCCCTCTAGGGGAATGTGAAAAGGCATGTGCCATCAGCAAAAGTGGAACTCAACTCATCACCCAAAAAGTGCTATCAAATGCACGAAATTAAAGAAATTTTTTTTTCATTTTCTCTGATAGTAATCTTAGGGGTAACTTAGAACAGTAGGGGCACAATTTTCAGATGGAGTTGTGACCTAGAATTTTGGTGTCCCCTTAGGAACAGGTGTTCCTAATAGGATTTATAGCATATGGTAGATTAGCATTGCATCTGCTAATCTGTCTGGTGGGTATAATGTAGTGTGACTTTTTATATATTTCAAAAAATACAACAGCCACCTAAGACTTCACCAATGTTCAGTAGCCCCTAAAAACAGCTCTTCTCAGGAGATGAAATTAGTTTTGTGAGTACCTTGTCTTATAACAATTTTAAGAGGTTAATTATCCAGTTCATGTTTGGCAATCATATGGCAGGCATTAATTATTAACCTTTATATGTTGATATGATTAGCACCATCAATAGTACAGTCTAGCTGGATTATTTTACTTCTCATGCATCATCACTAGTAATAAAGATAACGGCAAGCAAAATGATACTGTCAGTACTTTCTGTATTTCCACTGAAGTTTTGAAATTGGGAATTATTCACCTTGCACAATTTTTTTGCTTTGTTTTGTTGTTTTTACTGGCTGGTACCTTAATTTTTTTGTAAAATGATGAAAAATTGAATAAGTGAGGTGCAGTAAACTTTGCCACACTTTCCCCCCACACGAGTATAACCACACACTAAGCCTCTGAAGAGGCTATTGCAGCCTATGCCAAGTAGATTAAAGAATGATATATTTTAAAATAATGCTGCTAGACTTTTTCACAACTCAGAACTTAAGGTAAATGTCAATCTGTGCATTAGATTGAGCGAAGTATAGTGCACTTTAAATTATTTAGACTTCATCAATTAAAATTGTAGTGCTAGTATGATTGGACTTAAACAATACATCACTCGTTTCATTAGTGTGTCACTGTTTATTACGACCAGTGAGCTTTGTCTTCAGGGCAGAAACATTGTACTGGGGCACTCTTTATTGAGCTTATTTCCCCATTCACAATAATTATTTTGTGTTCGTGTTGGTGTCTGTAAAGTTTTAAATGGCTACAAATTACAGTACGTAGTTGGATAGTTTAATGCTCATATGCTACTACTGCAGCTGTAAAGAGAACTTGCCTGTTGCTTATTTAGCAAAAAACACACAAAGGTAACGTCCCTTTCCTCTGTAGGAGAAATGGCAAAAATCCATTACACCATAGGTGGTGTTTCTTCAGAAGTCTCCAATATCTAAATATATTGCTTGCACATTTTTTTCCTCTTAGTGTTTAAAAAATGCAACTTTGAGGTGCAGCAAGAATATTGAAATAGTTTCTTCTGATTAAGCGGTAAAAGCCTCCATATGTTACATTAATAAGTTACCAATATGGTATCTTATCTAGCTTCTGAATGTGGGAAAAGGGGCGATGAAGTAACAATATATGTGGTGCAAGTAACTGAACAAATTAAATGAGGGACTTGGGTCATTTGAAGTTGCATGGAATAATAAACTACCTTGTCAAGTTGTATTTTAATGTCTCTTATTAAAAAAAAAAATTAACTCCAAGGTACATTTTTGTCAACAAGATTAGGGGGATTTAGTCTTGCAGCAGAAAGGCTCAGTTAAGCAGTTCAGCTTATGGAAGGAGATTTTGAATGAGTTCAGTGAAGGTGTGATGAAGTGGTGTGTTGTGTTGTTATTCTGGAGGACACAGTAGCACATTGAAGGAAAAGGGAGGTAAGTATGAGATTGATGCATAATATCTGTTTACTCCCCCAAGGCTGTGATTTTGAAAACAAAATGTATGTATATGGCTTTTAATATGACTATAGAATTATTGATTCAGGAGCAAAATTTTTCTAAATTGAAATTGAAGTACAATAACGTCTTTCCAGTCAAGCTGACAGCTTCTACATAGCAGTGTAGCCAGCTGAGTGCTTTTTTGCATGGCAGTTTGTTTTGTATTGGTCAATGTATGGAGAGCAAGGATAACTAATTTCCACACAATGCCCCTTCTAGTTTAATAATCTTAAATTTTGGGGTTAATTGCCTTTAAACAAAAGTCTAATTTTTTTTGGAGCCTCAAAAAGCTCTGGTGACTTGTTTCTGTATAGAGCCATAAAAATACTTTGTGATGTTTGATTCAAATTAGCACAAAATGTATATATTCCCCCTCCCCTGAGGTTTGATAGTAGCATCAAATTTCCTTTGTGAGACTTGGTAAGAAGAGAATGGAAAAGTCACAAAGATGGTTGGCAGGCTGGCTGACTCATCCGTAAATCTTAAACCTTCTGTTTTGAAGAACCTCTGTATTCTGATGCCCGTGACTGGGTTAGGCTTTTCATTTCCTGAGTGTTAGCCAGGGAGTTCTCAGTCATGTTGGCAGGAGTTAAACGTTCTGTTAATATTTAAACCAAAAAAGGGCCTACAGAGGAAATGTGGGTTAAACAGTTTCTGGTGGCATTGTGCTAGAAATCAAGTTTGGGATTTGGAGTTGTTTGTAATGTATACTGGCTGATTTTTAACTGTGAATGAAGGAATGTGTTTAACTCACTGTTATGATGTAATTGTGTTAATACAATATATTGTAATGTAAAACAGACAAGCATCTACTTTTTTTATACATTCAGCTGTGGAGTGCCATGAAATCCTATAGTATTTGCTTAATTGAAGCAGTATGTCTAGAGGTATGAGAGTAAAAATCCGGACTCTTTTTGGTACTATCTCGACTATGCAACTCACTTGCTAAATATCATTAGCATGTTGCTTAAATGCCTTGCCTACATTTGTCTGTCTGTCTAAAATGGGGGCAATAACCTCTGTACACTCATACAAGGTAGCTTATTGTTTGTAAAGCTCTTTGAGACCTTTGGATGGAAGGTGAAGTGTTCATTAGTACTCTAGATCCTATATTGAGGAAACAACATGCAGAGGTTTTCACTAAGCTCACAAAGTGCTTAAGTAAGGCACTTTTGAGCTTAGATGTACTGTAGATAAGGAAGGTTGAATTCTGTGGGAGTACCCGTCTGAACTGCACAGTGAAAAGTGTACTAAAGAGAGATGTGACCCTGAGGAAAAGGCTCCTGTAGAGACCTTGACTCAATGCTTGTGAACCTCAAAAAAGTATGAAGAGATTTGGAAAGCTGCTGTGCTCTTTCATAGGATACATAGGAGGGGTACCCCTGTTTAAATGCACATTTTGAGATGGAGGAAGAGAGGCAGGCAGAGAAAGAAGATAAGGAGGAGTGAAGTTAGGAGTGTCTTCAATATAAAGAGAAGATTGTTTGACATAGAGAAAAGCTAGAAATGGAACCCAGCTCTTTACCGTAGTAGAACCAAGTCTTATCTGCTAAGCACATTGTGTATCAAAGATTTCACCTTCTATACGTTTCGTATTTTTATCATTACTATATACATGTATATATTATATTCAGTGCTGAAAGGATCAGTTTCCTCTTTTCCACATCACCTACATAACCGCTTCAATCAAGATTTCCACAAAGAGAATATCTTAAAAAATCGTTAAGATTACAGATGGCAACCAGCCACTCACCCCAACCCTTAAAGGTCAGGAAATGTCAAGTTTAGGTATCCTTACAACTCTTAACTCCCCATCTCCCATCATTCACCACTTTTACTGTCAAGATTACCCCTCCTGTAAAGAAGTCACATCTCTAATCATTAACAGTAAAAAAAAAAAAATGTACACACCACATTCCTCATGATCACAAAAAAGGTTAACTCATATTCAGCAACATTAACGCATCTTTAAACATTCATATGCTGGTAAGTTAATGTATGATTGATGGTTTCTTGTTAGAAAATATAAGGTTGCAATCAAGATTTCACAACATAGAGTAAATCCATTAGGAGTGTGACGTAAGAGGTGAAAACGTTACCTATGTGTCGCAGGTTTGAGAAACCTATAGGAGGGCAGGCAGCATCTGTCAGTGAAAGTGGTGCATGTGGGAATTAAGTTTTGTTAAAAGAAATTCCATCACTGGACCCTTCTTATCTTAACTTTTTTAATGAAGACTTTTCTTTGTGGAAAGAAATGCATATACATATTTTGGAGTGTCTTAACATCTGTAGACTTGTCCATGAAACTAACTATTTAACATATTGGGCTATACTCACTTCATACTATTACAGTTATACATTTAATGGCTATATGGCACTTCATAGTAATGTCTCACTTCAGCTGGTTTACACATCTGCAGTAGTATCCTTCATTGCACACCTTGTTAAGCAATGAGGCACAAGCATGAAGGAAACACATCTGGTATATCTTTAAAAGTGCTGAATGTATTCAGATGATCCAGAATGATGATACCAGGCTCAGTCACTGTAAGGTGAACTTCCTCAACATTATTCTGATCTTAGGATCAGTTTTTGTCTGTTTTTTTCAAGACTTTTAAAAGAAAAAAACCTCCCGTTATTTCAGTAAATAAATGAATATAATTCCGTTGTTTATAATCGTATAATTTCTGGGATGAGTAGAAGATTGGAACCATGTTACACCATATGCTGTAGCAGGACAGATATGTGGCTAGTCCTTTGCCTGCTGCTATATTAGTCCATACCAGACATCTTAAAGATAAAGCTGCAGATGGCATCAGCAGGACCTAGTGATTGGAGTAGGAGATTGGAAGCCAGAAGACCTGGGTTCTATTCTTGACTCTGTCATTAAGCTACTGTGACCTTCAGCAGATTGTTTAACCTGTGGACCTTAGTTCCCCCACCTGTAAAATTAGGACACCACCACTTCATATAGGTGAGGAGTTGTCTGAAAGTGCAATACCAGAGACTATTATTTCTGCTGGATGGTAGATATTTCTATATCCTTGACCCAGCTAAAATGGGGCTAAACAATAACTTATAATTGTTGTAATTAAAGTCTAACTGATCTGTGGCAAAGCTGAAATGTGACCAATTTGACACCCAGTATGCTAAAGAACACTGTTTAGTCAAGTGCCTATATTGCTCTGAAGTGATTTTTGTTGTCAAAATTGCAGTACGAACAACTCCAAGCAGAGAGAGCTGAGCTGCAGAGACAAGCTCTATTCTCAAGACTGGTGTGTAGTTCAGCAGATGTCGCTAGTACTGAACTCAGAGTGGAGAATATTCTGAAGTGAAAGAATATTCCAAAGAAAACAGAAAGGTGAATATGGGTCAGAAGGATAGTGGACAGCATAAGGTTCTCAGCAGGTTTTGTCTTAACTGGATTTGAATGGGCTACTAAGCTGAACCAACAGTCTCCAGGGTCATAGTTAAGCCCTTGTAAATCTGAAGGGAGAAAAAGACCTAGTTCCACATTAACACAGCATCTGGGCTCTGGAACAGTATGAGTGGAAATGTTTTTTAGTAGGAGCTGACTCAAGTTTCTATTGTAGGTATATTTTGGACTGCTGAGAAGAACAGTATATTTGTAAGTAATGGTGTGAGATGTTTTGAACATTTGATATTTGTCTTGATAGATTCTGTGAGCCGTTTAAAGTTCTAAGGTACTTTAGAGTACATTTTACTATGATAGAAAGTTGTAAGAAAACAGGATGACCCTATTTAAAGAGCATTAGCACTTTACTTTCACGTCATCTGTTTTCCACTTCTTTACTGGTAGATTTGAATCTCTGCTTATTGAGTTGCCTTCACTATACCTTCTCATCGCTGATTTGACAGGGGACTTTGCAATTATCTTGATCTTTCCTCCTGGGAAGGGCTACCTATGAGGGGTTTGTTTGTTTTTTTTTGCTTAAAAAAAGGCAGATTAAATCCCAATAGAATAATATCTGAAGCTGCTATTACAGCATTTGTGTTCTTCAGTGGTGAAGAATCAGTTCTAGTTACCAACTCCTTTTTCAAAAATAAATACCGGTTCTCTTCTTTAGATTTTCATACATGCTATAGATAGCCCTTAAAGGGAGAAACAAATATGGCAGCAGTTTATTAGCTCAGATTTAACAGCCTTGCTAAATGAAAGATTTGCTATAACAAATCTTTCATTTATATAATATAATAAAATATAACTAAACACTGTTCTTAAAATAAGTCTTTTAACAAGTGCTCTAATTTAAGTATTTAGCCCAGCAATAATGTCATGTTTATAAATTGGTTTGGATGTTTATGCTATTGAAGTATTTTAAAAAGGTTAATTGATTTAATCTGCCTATAAAATTGAGCTTATGTTCCACTCTTATGTTGGCTCTAAAATTCTGACACAGCCATATACCTTGTTCCCCCCAGCTAAATGTAAATTTCATTAGAATTGCTACTGTACCTCTGCAATTTTACATTTGTGCCTAGTTACTAACATGTTAAAAGAAGCTCAGCTTGGGGGTAACTATGAAATTTTAGGCCAGAACGCTAAAGGAAAATGATAGTTTTGTTTAGGAAAATATTTCTATTAAAGGCAAAGTATTATAAACTTAGAAATTTAAATGGTTTGAGTAATATCTTGGAACAAAATTGCCTTTTGTAGGAAGTTCATAGTGGTTCATGGATGGTGTTTTAGCTCTGTTCTAGATTGTTTACAGACAGTCTCCTAGGATGCAGCAGCCAGAGGCATATATGATAGCCAGTAACTCAGGATCTATACTAGGAATACCGGCTATTGCAGAAAATGGCTGTCAGCAGCAAGTTCTCCAACTCATTAAACTGTGTAATTGATACTGTAGACAGAATGAAACTATTTTAACACTGTTATAGAAAGTGTGAATGAGATCTTAGGTCATTATCATAGTAAACAACCGTTCATTGCTGTTCTAAAACAATTGCCAGAATGTCTTTTGGAATCGAGGGCTTTGTGTTTTCTGAACATCACTACAATTTCTATACACTGATTTTAACAATATATAAGAAGTTACATCTATTGTCACTTTCAGAGTTCAGGAATCTAAAGGTTTGATTTGCTGAAAGAGGTAATGATGCCCACAAAGGTAGCAATTAAAAGCAAGACAGTGTCCATTGATAATACATACATAAAATATGCATAATCTGTTCTGGCTATATAGTAGAGGAACAGAGGAATCAAATTTTTAATCAAATGTATATGACTGGCAAACAATGAACAGCTGCAGTGTGGACAGTACTAAATATGGAAGATCAAGGCAGCTTCTAAAATATCACATTGCTTTCCACAAGTTTATTTTCTTTTGGCAGTTCTAATCAATCCTGAAGTCATTTAGTTGAACTCTTAAAGCAGGTATAAGTCATCTTAGCCACAGATATTTTTTGGGTGAATTTTTGTATGAAATAGTATCTAGAATACATCTCAAAACAGAGAAATGGTTTTACCTAGCTATTTGTATTAAGTTGAACTTGTTTTGTTTAGTCCTCTGTAGTGGCTAGCCCCATCCCAATTATGTACTACATTAAAAGCATTACAGTGAGTGGGGCTCTGTGACAAACGTGAGAACAAATGTAATTGTATAAAATGAAACATTTTAATATATTTCATCTAATTTCATGTAATTTCTTTCATATTTGCTTGTCAGTTACATCACAGGATAAAGTATATTCACAGTAGAAATTGCACATAACTTTACAAATACACCTCTGCTTCAATATAACGTGACCCAATATAACACGAATTCAGAAAAACGTGATAAAGCAGCACTCTGGTGGATCAAAGCAAGTTCAATATAACGCGGTTTCACCAATAACGCAGTAAGATTTTTTTTTTTTTTTTTTGGCTCCGGAGGACAGCGTTATATCCAGGTAGAGGTGTATCTATTCCAGTATGACTCGAATACCTAGCCAGAGAACACTAAATGAGGTTCCCCAACAGGTACTTCAGAATAATCCAGGGCTTCTTACCCAAATCTACTGTCCCTTTGGTTTCTTCTGCTTCATAGGGACCTGAGCAATCCCTGTTTACTCAGCTATCCAGACAGTATTCCTCACAATCACCACATTTCAGGAAACTTTATTGTATTATCCTATTCCTGGTTTCTCAGTTTGTTACTCCAGTCTATAAATATTAGAGACATCTTTATCTTTTCTTTGATTAAAAACTAATCTTCCACTGATACTTTTACACAGAATTTCACCCCAAGGGAAAAGGGTTTATCACAATTAGTGTTGTAAAAAATCAGCATTTCGCTCATGGAGTATGACAGCTTGTGCTAAGTGCAATCAAGAAGATATTTTATGGTAGGAAAAATGCAATAGGACCTGAGGGAAAGGAGAGGAAACATTCCTACACACATTTTTATTAATCATGGACATAAAGAAGGAAACAATAGATATGAAGGGTTGTGACTGTACCTTGTTCTGAATAGATTTGAGAAATGTGGACCCACTGAAGCTGACTTTACCAGTCGTTAAATTCTGGGTTGAATTCTAGCTATGTTGAAAGGAGATTCTGCTTCATTAATTTATCACACTTTATTTTATTTTATTTATTTTATTTTTTAATAAATTCTCATGTGTCTGTATTTCAGATTTCTGATTGTCTCAGAGGTGGCAGTGAAGCCCACCTTTTAGCACAGGAAGATGAGTGAACTTGACCAGTTACGCCAGGAGGCTGAGCAACTGAAAAATCAAATCAGAGTATGTATTAAATCAAATCAGTGTGTGTATTTAGGTTGATGCAATGATATTTATGCCAGTTGTGTCCTTTTAGGAACAGGATGGGAGATGGATAAAAATGACTTGTTTATTGGGCTGAAACTTTCACAATATATTTCAGAAGTTAATGTATGGGGTATCTTTTACAAATGTAAGCACAGATAACTCCATAGAAAGTTGCTTTTAGCCATTCCAATTTCTAGTAAGCTTTATGGTTGAGTCACACAGAATAATATAAGAGTATATAGATTATATTTAAAAGCATTTCTGTATCGTACACCAATCCTTAAGGCCAGTATATGTTTCTCTTGACACTTTAAGCTATCTAAATCTCTAATGCATGAGGTTTGACTATCTGATATTTTTATGAAGCCTTCAGTTAGATAATATCTTGGTTTAGTATTTTGGACCAGTAGAGTCTAGTACTAAACAAATTATAATTCATCGCTCACCATGAAGTTTACCTGAATAAATGTCTTCACAACCCTCCTCAGAAAGTAGTTTAAAAAGATTGGCTGAAGTAGTACATTATATTTTATTTACTGTCTAGATTTTATTTCCTGATTATGCTCAAAGGTTTACACAAGCAGTAAAACTAGGTCATCTTGTTTCATTGGGGTTAAGTTATAGATCACAGTAAATATACTCTGGTTCTTTCTGACTTGCTGGCACATCTACTCACCATGTATATGCTGAGTGAAATAAAAGAGAAGTGTTTTAATATTTCAAAAAAAGGATTATTGTCAAATGGACATCTTGTAGGTTTCTTTCAAGAGGATTTTATGAAACTTAATATGAACAAAATTATTCCCAGTGTCTTTTAATTCTTTGGAAACAACACTAGCACATAGGAAGCGGAAAGAGAAACAGATTATATAAATTGAGTGAAACTGATCAGTTTAATTTCAGTTTGTGTAAGCTGACAAGTACAAAAAATAAATAGCTTAAAGTAAACTAGATTTTGTATTCTTTGAAGGGGTTTTAAATATTCCAAAGTAGTTGTTGTGTTCCAGGGGGCATTGGATTATTGCTCAAAATGCACTCTTTCCTGCTCAGAAGTAAAGTGAGGCATAATAGCCAAGTTATAGTACTTACACTAGCAAGACTTAATAGGTGTAGCTGGGGGAGAGACATCACTTCTGCTTCCTGCAGGTTGTGCTTGTCAACAGCTGTTGTCATTGTGGAGAGGTGCATCTTTAAAAACCTTGACAGCCCCCAGTTTTTTTTAGGCCCCAAAATAATGGCTCTAATGCCATGCAGGATTCAGACCCAAACCAACAAAAGTAATGAAAATGTCTGGACCCTAATTCTACCTCATTCAAGTGAAATGTAGATTCCTTGACACTGGTGATGTATAGTTTTTCTCCAGACAAACTCTCTGGTTGTATTTCCTTTTGACCCTCACCACCCCCATTTGTTCCACCCAAGCCGCACTACTTATTGTTTGCACTGCATCCTCCTTCCACTTGAATCTCCTGCAACCCCTTGCACCTTGATCACTTTCCTGAGCCAATGTGAGAGGTCTCAGAGAGGATGAAGACCTAGCATGGAAGCACTTTGTGGAGAGATACATCCTAATCTCTTTATGGTTCACAGTGTGCATAGAAAAGTAGTACTAACAGGGCACATGCTGAAATTTTCCTCTCACTAGCTTTTTATTGCATTCCATCCCGAACCCTCCCCCTTCTGTCTATATTGTCCTTGTTAGATTGTAAACTCTCTGTGACAGGGACCATATTCCGCACCTACTTAAACATATCTGTAACTGAGTTCATAATACTGCTATGATTATGTGTAACTTGCTGCTATTGCATGGCTCTGTGATTTGTAAACTGAGAACTTTTTTAAAAAGTGTGAAAAGATGACTTTTTAATTACTTATGCAGTTAAAAATTAATATAAGAACAGTAAAACGAAACCCCAAACTTCAGGTGATTTTGATATAATTTGAAATGTTATTGGGTTGGTGATTTGTACACCAGTCTTCACATCTGTGCTATTTGAGATAGCAGGGCTGCTAAATCAGAAAACTGGCATTCATGTGGAAATACACAGACGCAAGCACAACTTGACTTCACTGCCAAACACTGGTTTTAAGTGAGCTGATATGGTCACTTTTCTTTCACATTATAAATTCCTTCCTTGCAGCCCCACACCTCTTTTTAATTTAAAATGAGGGAGCAGTTATTTTTAACAAATCACTTTTTTGTAAATGAGAAGAAATTCCAATCTAAGTCTCTCACAGCCGTTTTTGAACTGTGCTGAAGACTTAAAACAACATAAAGAGGGACAGTTTTGTAGAGCCTCCTTGTTAAAAGGGCAGCAGTTCATCACTGTAAAGTATACAACCTGTATATTGTTAAACTATGCTGTTAAAGAACACACTTTTTTGAAAGGATTTGGGTGCTTTACGTACAATAGTTTTGGTCAAACAACTTTAGATCATCAAATCAGAGCATCGCTGCTCATGGGAATAGAAGTCTCTACGCTTAATTCATTACATATTCAACAGTTCTTCAGTTATGTTGTCAGTGAGAATCCCAGAGTAGGTACTCATGCATGCAAGATTGGATTTTTGGAATAGCAGTGTTGGCAGCTATGCGTATGCCTTTGGCCTCCTCATGCTCTTGCACAAGAGCATAAAGGATGGGGAGTAGCTGCTGCTTCTTTCTCTCTCTCTCTCTCTCTCTCTCTCTCCTCCTACTGCCTATGGCAACAAGACAAGTGAGTGTCTGACATCCTATTCTTTTCAGAGATCCTAAGCCAGTTACTGAAGGATGTTACTTTATTTAAAAAAAATAAAAAGGCCATCAGTGACCACACCACACCCTGCTGTACAGCAGGGCAAGACGTGTCACACCAGCTTGCCACATTCCATGGTGGAATCAAACCCTCAGGGTTTGAAACCTGCCCATCCTGTGACAGATGGATCCCATCAAGGAGGGTCACGCCAAATGTCTCTTCTGCCAAGGGGAGAGGCACATCTCAGGTGCTCTCTGTGGAAGTCCTTTTCCGCCGGCACCTGCAAGTCAGTTCAAGCTACACGTGCTTGAGTGATTCTTGCAGGTTACTGCAGACCCAGAGGTGACAGTGATGACCCTAGCAAGACCACACAAACCACTGTTGGCCAGCACTCCCTCAAGCACACATCACACTCTGGAATTGAACTGTGGAAGGAAGGTGGGTGAAGAGGACTCCAATAGGTGGTGTCAGCAGCATCACTGCAGACCACCTCAAGGTCAGTGAAGTCTGCTGCACGCCAGACCGTGGCACTGACAACCCCAGGGCTGATGGACTCACCTGTACTGAGTGCCTCAATGCTGGCACCTCAGGTATTAAAGCAGGTACCTATGCTTCTCACAAATGGACACCAACTCATGTAGGTAAACCAAGCTTACACATAGCTCCAAGACCAAAAGGGAGTTCCAGAGAGAGACATGAAACAGACTAATCTAAGGACAAATCCCCCAAGCAGTCCAGCCGAGTGAGAGACCTGGCACCGGTGCCTGTGATGGAGGGGAGCAAAGACCTGAGAGACGACGTGGAGGAATCCATGTCTCTGAAGACGTTCCTGGTATGACAAATGTGACCTGCTCCATAGCACCTCTTAGTGCTGCCTTTTGAAGAGGAGGTATTCTCCTTCTTGCCATTGCTGACTTCTTCCTTCTTGCCTAATGGCATGGATGGCTAGGCCACACTGGAACTGGATGTGAGTGCATAGGAGCAGGAAATGACAGAGAGGCAACAATGACCCTGGCCTCCACCTAAGGAATCCTCTTCAGGGCAGTGACACCAGTCCCCAGGCAGAAAGCCTTCAAGGACCTCCTGTCTCATATTGCAGAGACCCTGCACATTGGGACTGTGTTCATATATGAACAGTCTCGTGAGCTATTTAATATTGTGAGCATGACAACACCAGCCAGGATCACCCTCCCAATTAATGAAGAAATCCTGGAATCGGCCAAAGGACTATGGTAATCTCCAGCCACTCTTCCTCCCTCCCCCAAGCAAGTGGAGAAGAGGTATCAGCCCCCCCCCCCCCCCCGAGGGTTTTGAGCACTTCTGAACCCACTTGAAATAGTTCTTTGAGAAAATCATTTATGCAGCAGTCAGAGAACCTTCTCCTGCCTGAGACCTCACTATAATCCTCCAGAGGCTCATTGAGTCTCCACTGGAATCTCTCACAGAATTTTCCTTTCACCAGCACACACTGAAGACTGTGTTTTCCTAGTGGCTATCACTTCAGCCAGAAGAGTAAGTGCACTTCAGGCACTTATGCCCAAACCCTCATATGATATTCCAGAGGGACAAGGTGGTACAAAGACCTCACCTGAAGTTCATTCCTAAGGTGGTCTCAGAATTTCATCTAAATCAGTCAACCTTACTGTTGTCTTCCTGAAGCCATGTTTTATCACTGGAAAAAGAGAATTTGCACATGCTAAACTTTGGACTTTGGTTTGTTACGTGGATGGGGCAACAGTCTGAACTAACCTGTTAATCTAGCCATAGCAGGGCATTCTAAAGGTCAGGTGATTTCATCACCAAGCATATCAAAATGGAGGACAGTGTATTTCTCCCACCAAACATCAAGGTTCACTCCGCTGGAACACAAGTAACATGCCCTAACTGTTTCATGTACATGCCAATATTGGCAATCTGTAAGGCGGCAACGTGGAGTAACCCTGTGACATTTGCCAAACACTATGCCTTGGAATTTAGCTGCTATATCAGATGATACGTTCAGGAGAGAAATATGTCAGTCGCTGCTCAGTTGGTACAGCTAAGACTCCTCAATCTCACCATCATGAGGGGATGTTGGTTGCAGTTGGATCCACACTGATGCACACTCAAAGAGAGAATGGTTCTTTGAAATGGTATCAGTATGGATTTCATTACTCTCCTTCATCCCCACTTTGCAGAGTCCTCATCTACCATGGGCTTCAAATTGAGAGGGAGCTGAGGGAATGTCATGGCTGTTCTATCCTTTGTCTTTGGGACATGCCTGTTCAAAAAATTCTGATCTTGCACACACAGCATATGCACATCTACAGTAGGTTCCACACTGACAACATCTAGAAGATCCCCAGTATTGCTGTGGAATAAGTAACTGTTCTTTGCAGGGTGTGATCAATAGAACCTTTTCATAAACAGAATTTGAGAGCAGAAAATGAACGAGAAACCTTGTGCTGTACTGGGTAAAAGTTACCCTTTATTTAGAAAAGTAGAATATATTGTATTGCACCTTGAAAATATGCAAGTATCCTGTGATTATAGTATAGACTTCATGGCAGCACAAATATAAACAGACATGGATTTATTAGTATGACAGAGTTCACTTATTTCCCTGTAGTTTTTGTTTAATATTGTCATCAAGTGAATAAGAGCAGAACTGTGGATATGTATTTAAGATTAAATCCTGTTATGATCTAATTTAAACATGTCCTTGTGTGTGTGTGTGTGCACACGCCTTTGAAGAAAGTTCAAATAGAGTAAAGAACCTTCTCAAATTGTTGCCAAATTGCATAGATACAGTTACAGAAATTTAAAGATGGAAAAGACATAACTCGTTTAATTTCCTTGGCTGATTTAGGGATTGTTCCTTAGGTTACGTTTTCTTGTGCTATGTCTGTTCTAGTTTTAAGTCTCCAGCAGTGAGGCTTCCAACCCTTCCCTTGGGTATTCCGCAGTCCAATACCTCTTGCTGACAAGCAGTTCATATTTGGCCAACATTTCCTTTTCTCAATCCCATTTCTTAATTGTAATTCCCTGCACCTTCCTACACTTATCTGAAAAGGTGTAAATACCCTGGATGGAGATAACTGTAGAATGTTAATCCCCTTCCCTTTTTAGCTAAGCTTCACGAAGCCAGTATTCTTTCTTTATAAATCAGTCCCTGGTCAATTTTGTTTGAACTCCTACCAATTTTTCAATATTACTAGTAATGCCCAGAAATGAATGCTGCAGTCCAGCATGATTGCGGTAGAGCCATGTAGGAAGAGAACTGTGTGACTAATACTTCGGAATAGACTGCCCAAATTTGCTTGAGCAGCCTTTCCTTCTAATCTAAGTCCTTTGGCTGGTAAATGAAACTTATTCCAGTTTTGTATAACCTGCATATTTAATTAATGTGCTGTTTACTTCCTCTTTCATATCGTTAATTAAAATGGTAAACACCACCATTTCTTACTAGTATGTGCTTGGAAGTATTTTCAGTGAGAAGCCTAAGCAATCGTAAATTTTCACAACAGGGATAAAATAGCTGAGTCTCTTTTTGAGCTGACTCCATCCTTATAAATGACCATTGTAGAACAACTCACAAGTTATCCAGACTTGTGTGTACATAACTAGCTTAAGAAATTAATGTCATGTCTTCCTGTCTTCATTAATTTTAAACTACTTTAAACAGAACAAAAGTTTGGCGCCAATAAAGAGACTTCCTGCATTTTTTTAGTATCTGCTTGGTGTGTGTTTTTTTTGTTTTTTTTGTTTTTCTTTAAAAAGGTATGGAGCATTAAACTAAAGTATTTGTTGGCTAGGTGAAGAGCAATGTACTTTCAGGCTATTTTAGTTTGGTTTTTTTTATTCTGAAGTATTTTCTAGCACTATGTAACACATTGTTTTAGGTTCCTTAAACAGAATTGGAAATATATATTGTGTATAGCCCCTATTTAAGGCACCTGTTGAGTCCAAGTTCCCCTTGTACTTTGTATTCTGGATCTTGATCATCCATTATAAGATGCACAGAATGTCAGCAGTAAGTACTCAGGGATAACACACTACACCAGAAATCGCATTCTGAAACTTGCTGCTAAGCATTCCTTCCTACCCGTGCCCACTAAATGCTAGAATTATATTCTCAATAAATAAAGGTTCCAGCAAGAATACTAGACTCACATTGGTAACAAAATCTGGCTTGATAGATTCCTCTTCCAATTTCGCTCCTTGGGGTGATCATAATTGCAAGATTTTCCCATATCTGGTAGTTTTGCTGCCAAGTAACTTTTGCAGAATAATCAGCATAAATGGTTCAACACATAGTAAGCTGTCTGATGTATTGTCTCTAATTTTCCCTTGTTACAGGATGCCAGAAAAGCATGTGCAGATGCCACTCTGGCCCAGGTAAGCACTCATTTCAGACACTCACATTTTAATTGCAAAAATTTATATAAGGAAAATGTAAATACAAAAAGTTGTGTGTGTAAATTATGAACAATATTTTAATTCTTCCTATAGTCTTTTTTCTTGGCAAGATTAGCTTCCTTTCACTCTTTGCATGGTGTGATATATATATTTTTTTTTGATTACGCACAGATCCTACTGCTTATGCATGGCCAACTACTACCAGTAATAGGATCAAGTAGTACTTTCCTGGGTAGGTCACTGAGTTCCTTTCCCTGATTTTTTTTATACAAGTATTATACAGATAGATCTATAATTTGAAGGACCCTCACCTTGGAGCAACCTGGAAGGCCATTTATACAGAAGCCTTTGCCAGGAGCTATTGTTCCAGATGTGTTTTGAATCAGATTTTACCTTTCACCACCCAGTTTAATCCCTTTTGCTTCAACTGAGAGTAATAATCCTGTGTTTGATTCCAGTTTGTTGCCATGGAAGTGAGTAATGCTACAAATGCAGTGCTACAACTTCAACTCTGTAGCTTCGAGCAAGAGGCCTTCTTTGAGCATTTAAATTACTTGGGAAATTTTTATATGTGGCAAAGAGAGTTGCCCATAAATGTAAAATAAATGGACTAAGTTTAATATCAAAAATATTTCCCATGTGCAAAAGTCTGTAAAAAGCTACTGTATTTATTCTAGGGAGGGTCATTGTGTAGGAATTTGAAATCTGGCCTGATCTGTTAGTTTGAACGTTAATCTGTTCTAGCAGTTTTCAAAATGAAGCAGAGTTATTTACTCAAATGCTTTTGCGAAATAATTTTTTTAGGTGGAGACAGGACAAGTATGCAGACGTTATCTGTAAAATGGAGTTGTAAACGGTTTTGGATTCACTGTAATGTGTGTTCGTTTATCCAGTATATGACTGGAAATGCGCTGTGTGCTATTTTTCTAGCCAGTGCTTTGCTCCAGGCCAGAGAAACTATTTATATAAAATGTAATAGTATAATGACAGTGTATTGATTTCTTCCTCACTTTGCTGTTCACTTACTCATTCCAGAATACTCTCATCCTTTAAAAGTTAGATAAAATATTAATATTATAATTTGAAAATCTTCTGTTCAAAAGGCAGTTTATGCTAGATCTAAATTGGGAGTTTATCTTCAAAATGTTAGGTGCAGTTAAAGCCTCAAATACAAACACCCCATCTTCTCTTTTAAAAACAGAAAGCTGTGTTATTCTGTAGAATGCATCTCTGTTGTGGGTGGCAGGGGGAACCCTCTGCCACAAGATTGTAGTAATCTTAAAGCTAGAGGCTTCAGAAGATAGAAACTGAACATAATCCTGCCCAGGATTCTGAGAATTTCTAATGCATGCAGTTTCCCACTGGGCCTGGATAACATGCATGTTCTTCCAGAGGCATATTGTGCAATTATATTTAGCTAGGGCTTTGCCTACAATGCTCAGATAAAGAGCTTGGCCTGGGGAAAAATAGTAAATAAGAGAAGAACCAAGCAAATACTGTGTAGGACTAACACATTTCTTAGTGATTTGTTTGTCTAAATCAGTGAAGATGTTCGAAATGTGTGCGTTGCATCATTTTGGTTTTCTGCAATAGACTACTCCAAGTGTTTCTGCATTAATGAAGTATCTGAATATTCTGTGAGCAAGATAGATGCAGAATCTAAGGTCTATAATAACTTGTCTATTTAGATCACAGCCAACATTGATCCAGTGGGTCGAATTCAGATGCGTACTAGAAGAACGTTGAGGGGCCACTTGGCTAAAATTTATGCAATGCACTGGGGGACTGATTCCAGGTGAGTGTCACTGGCACAGAAGGATAATCTTTTGGGTTTCAATAAGATCTTGTGGAAAAGTTCAATTTTGGTTTTCCATATAAAATAAGAAATTCAGTTCCATCATTTCAGGTCATGCCTATAATCTAGTTTGAAGTCTTTTGTGCTAGAAATGGAAATTTAAAATACCAGAGCTCTTTTTGAAGAGCAAGGGATCTTGGGCGCAGGTGGGGTTGGTTACTTCATTTGAAGTTTCATAACCTTTGCTTCTATTCTGGTACTAAGAATTTAACAACACTAAATGTCACTTTTTTCCCTTTTAATCTCCATATTTTTAGCATCATAATCTAAATTCAGTTACAAAATATCAACCCCTTCTTGCCTGAAAATACTGTTGTCAGTGATTTAGAGGAAGCATTTTACAATAGGCACTTATTCTTTTCAAGGATATTAGTCCTGTGATTTCCAGACAGTTAAAAAATGGATGCTAACAGTATCCCTGTTGATGACAAATGACAACTATGTGTATTTTTATAAGAATCTTAAATCACGCACCCCAGTGAATTGTCCATCTTAAAATGAGTAGATATGGTATTCCCTCATCATAGGAATAGGTGAATTAGTTTCTTTTTAATCTTGTAAATATGTGAATTAATCTGCTCATAGCAAGTACATTTCTAATCAACAGAAATTACTGAAGGGAGCCTTGTTAATCTAATGAAGGTGATCTTGTTAATTCAGTCTTAAGTATAGAGCTTGTTTACACAAGATTGATAAGCAGTACTATTCTTAAGTAACTTAAAATCCTAGGTCTGTTTTATACAGTAGAACCTCAGTTACAAACACTTTGGGAATGGAGGTTGTTCATAACTCTTAACAAAACATTATGGTGGGTCTTTCAAAGGTTTACAACTGAACTTGATATAGCTTTGAAACTTTACTACGCAGGAGAAAAATGTTGCTTTTAATAACCATCTTAATTTAAATGAAGCAATAACAGAAACAGTTTCCTTATCTTGTCAAAATCTTTTTTAAATGTTCCCTTTATTTTAGTAGTTTAATACTATTCTATACTGTGTTTGCTTTTTATTAATTTCTTTACTTATTTTGTTGCTGCTGCTGCCTGACTGCGTAGTTCCAAATGAAGTGTGTGGTTGACTGGTCAGTTTCTAACTCTGATGTTCATAACTCTGAAGTTCTACTGTATTCCTAGTGCAAGAGTAACAAAGTGCTGAGTGTGGTAACATTGGGGAGAGGGACAGTGTAGAGGAAAATATTTTTATAGGAGTGGTACTTGTTTTTATTTTCAGTTTCTGAATTGCTCACGGTTGGCAGAACAACAAATAAACACAGTGTAACAGTTTCATTTGAAGTTTTCCTGTTTTTTGTATAATCTCATTTTATTTCATAGGAGTACTGTATTAGTTTGTCATTTCATTTCCAGTGTTGCAAATTGCACTTTTTATATGGCAAATTCGGGGTGCCAACTTTATAACATTTAAAAAGCAGACACTCCAGCTGGAATGCTGGAACCTCCCTGACTCATGTCACCTGTGGAGCCAGGGCTGGGAGCTACAGCCACCTGACACAGGTAGGAGGCAGCCCTAGCTGAAATGGGGCTAGTGTGGGTGATGACCTGGTGCCTCCCCCCACCTGCAGTAACTTAAGCATTTTTAGCAATAGGATTATTGTATCCAGCCAGAGGAAACACCAAATTATGATCTTGATTGTGACATCAGAACTAGACCTATATGGTTTGTACTATTTTTATCTAACATTCTTTCAAAAAGTGAAGGTGGTCAGGTAGCTATTTCTGTAACTTTTATAAAAACACAGTTGTGGGGGTTTTTGTTTTTTTTTAATTTTCCTTTCAAATATATTATACTATAACCTAAGAGATTTGTGAACAAGACTTTACATACATCTTCTGGTTGAAGCGATCTCACACTAACATAATATCAGCACTCCTTAAGAGGTATATAGCCTTAAAGCTACCTATCTACAGTAGTCTCATCTTTATAGTGTACATCCATGATGATGGTTTTACAGAGCTATATTGTTGAAGGCAGTTTAGCACTTACCTCACTGCCAGTTTAAACCTAGGGCATTTTAGTTCCACATTTTATGAACACTAAATTCATTCAGATTTCTAAAAAGAGTAGTTGACTTCAAACAATCTCCATCCCACTGCATTTACTTCCTTTCCAGTCAGTCTGTTTAGACAATTTTCAGGAAATAACTCTGACTGTTAGCATATTTATAAAGTCATGTAGGAAACAGACACCACTACTCATGATACTTACATTTTAAGTTCCAGGTGAAGCTGTTTTCACTAGACAGTTGACACATGATGTATCCCCTCCCCAAGTTCTGAAACAGCTTTATCCTTTTCTCGGGAGGCGCCAATATCCCTAACAATAAAGAAGAGATTCAAAAGATTACTGTGCAATAGGAATATTTTACTGATTATGCTATCATTAGAAGGAACATAATTAAGTTGAAAATTGTATTTTTGTCTGAAAATAGTCATTTGTATTACCATAAATAAATGTAAGTAACACCTGAGATTACTAAAATAGTTTTCCCTGACCTTTCCATCTCCTTTTCCTATTAGTTTTAGATTGAAGATTTATAACAAATTTCAGGGCATGCTACTTGAAATGGAATCTATTGGAAACAAAGCTTTTGAAATTAGTGTCATTTAAATGAAATTTTAATTAAGTGCTAGAAGTGTTCAGTACTGTACACTGTTCCTGCCCTGAGGAAGTAGAAGGCTCAAAAGTGTATGACATGGCGTTTTAATATGTAGATAAATCAGGTAAGACTTTTATCTGCTGAAGGTAAGTGTAGTATTTATCAGCAAACTCAATCTCGGGGAGCCAACCAGGGGTTGTTTTCATTAAATTGGATTAAAGGTTCAAAACTCAGACTCAAGTGATGCAACAGTGTTTTACCTGTGCACAGCAGAGTAGCCTAAGGCAGCCGCAGCTCCTTCTCATAGACTCATCAACTTTAAGGTCAGACAGGCATGTCATGATCATCTAGTCTGATCTCCTGCACTTTGCAGGCCACAGGACGTTGCCCACCCACTCCTGTAATAGACCTATAACCACTGGCCAAATTACTGAAGTCCTCAAATCTTGATTTAAAGATTTCAAGTTACAGTGAATCTGCCATTTACACTAGTTTAAAACTGCAAGTGACCCACGCCTTATGCTGCGGAGTAAGGCGAAAAACTCCGAGGTTCTGTGCCAATCTGACCTCAGGAAAAATTCCATCCTGACCCGAAATATGGCAATCAGACCCTGAGCATGTATTGTAGAAAGACTTAGAAGCCTCAGTTAAGGATAAGGCACTGCGTTTACACAGTATGAAAGAAGACCCTAACCTAAAGTTTGTAATTGTACTGTTAAAGTAGCTCTTGTATTGACACCATAATCTGAAAAATAGAGCAGTCAGATTTGTGAATAGAAGATATAATATCAAGCTAGGAGCAGTGTGTTTGGCCAGGTGATTTGTCATAGCCAGGCACTGGATTTTAAATAAATGTATCTTTAAAGGAGAGACTTGGCTTGAGATGTGGACCCTTCTCACAACTGTATGTTTAAAATAAATAATACACTTTATCCTAAGAAGCCTCTGTGACGTAGCAGCTTTGAAAGTTAGAAAACCACCAGTGTTCTGTTACATTAGTGATAGGTATTATCACACAGTACTTGGGTGTTCAGACTTGGACTTTTCACTTGAATTAGGTTTGCACATACAGATAATTAAGATGGAAATTGAAATGATGTGGTGCTTTGGCACAATACTTTGAACCTTCTAAGATGAATAGCCAAACTCTTAGCCCGAGTAATAAGTTGGAAAGAAAATGTGTAGGGTCAGGACTCAGAGCATAAAGTGTTACATATCTGAACTCCATTTTATATATTCTCCCCTAATACAGAAAAAGGCACGCTCAGCTGTTTTTGTCTGATTGTTCCTGTAATCTGATTTTGTTCTTGGAGTTAGAACACCTATTCTTTAAAAAATAAAAGCCTGGAAACAAAAGCTCATATTTTAAGCTCTACCAAGAATACAACTGTGACAAAATGGTGTATTTCAGTCAGTCTCCATTGAGAAGGGAAACAAAAGAAAACCGCCCCTTCCTTCCCTGCACTCTTCCCTTCAACTCAGAGTACTTCTCTGTAAACTAAGTTTTCTGTCGGCCTGAGTTTTAACTCTACTCAGACGCTGGATTTTATATATTTATTGGCTTTCATCCTGAACGAACCTTTTTTTACCATGTGTTTAAAATAAATAGAAATTGGGAAGATGGCCTTCTGTAAATGCTCCAAATAATCAGCTGGGTCTGCCTATTTTTAGTGTGCCTATCACTGTGATTTCCAAGGTTTCAAAGGATTATTTTTGCTACTACTTCTTCACCTGATTTATGCATCTGTAGATCATCTGTTGGGGAGGGTGGGAAGAAGAATTCTCAGGTTCTTTTCCCAGACTCCTTTAAAAAGGAAGGTCTGCAGAAGACAATGCAAAGTCTGTGGAAACAAAATGAACATCTGAGAGTAACTGGGAAGCAAGCTAAAATAGGCTTTTACTAATAACTCTGTGTGCGTTTTCTCAACCCCCACCCTCTGAATCTTTTGACAATCAGAGAAGAGTGAACTTCTTGCTGTCTTTTGGGAGGGGGGTGGGGAATTATTTAAAAAAATACCATCCCTATCTTACAAATGTGGGGAAAAGAAGGCAGAGAGTGGTAGATGACTTTCCCAAAAGTCAGTGGTAGTCAGGCTTGGAACCCAGATCTCCTGACTCCCTACCTTGTGATTTAACCATATAACATTGCAACAACTATTGAGTTGCTTTGTTGTTAACTGCTGTAATATTTAACACTTAACATGAAGTACGTCTGCTCTTGTTTCTATGAGGCACTTTCTTTAAGAGAATATTGATGTTGCATTGTACTTTATATAGTAGCTTTTAAAGCATTCATGTAAACATCTTAGTAGTTTTGATAACATTTCATTTGAAACTAATTGGCTTTTTCTTCTTATTTGCCTGCAATGATTGTTTGTTTGTTCTTCTTTTCTCTCCAGGCTTCTAGTTAGTGCCTCCCAGGATGGCAAACTTATCATCTGGGATAGCTACACCACAAACAAGGTGAGAGTAATTGACCTACTGCTGCTTAATTAAAATTTGACTGAAAATACAAGGAGAAAGAATATTGTTTACCTACCTTGGCTCTTAAAGGGATACAGCCAAAACTTAGTTTAGGCCTAACGG